>NW_009732897.1:0-14163 GCF_000703405.1 Apaloderma vittatum | reverse complement strand
TGAGCAGAGCCTGGCTCTGTCCTCCTGACACTCCCCCTTGACATATTTATAAACATTTATGAGGTCACCCCTCAGGCTCCTCTTCCCCAGCTGCAGAGCCCCAGCTCCTTCAGCCCTTCCTCCCCAGGGAGATGTTCCATCCCTGCATCATCCCTGGGGCTGCGCTGGGCTCTCTCCAGCAGTTCCCTGTCTCTCTGGAGCTGAGGGGCCCAGAACTGGACACAACATTCCAGATGTGGCCTCACCAGGGCAGAGCAGAGGGGCAGGAGAACCTCTCTCATCCTACCAGCCACCCCCTTCTAATCCACCCCAGGATGACATTAGCCACCAGCACTGATAAGCTGAGGCCCCTTGAGAAATGGTGGCTGCCCTGTCCTTGTCGAGCAGTGTCCTTGCTTGGGCTCAGCATCAGGCAATGCCTGGGCATAGCTTTGTCTGCGCTCAGAAGCAGTCTCCACTCTTCTCCTGGTCTTTGGGACTTCTAGGGTAAGGAGACAAGGAGGTTGGGGGAAGTAGGACTGGCTGGAGCCCAGTGAGTCGTTCTCTGTCCCACCACAGGCTCACCAGGAAGCCCTGAAGAATGAGTGGCAGAATTTCCTGAATCTCTGCATTTGCCAGGAGAGTCAGCTGAAATGCGTGGAGAGCTACAAGAAGGTAAAAAGCAATGAAGAGAGCACAGGCCATGGGGCTGCAGTGTCAGGCTGGAGTGGGCAGGCTGGGAAGAGAGACAGCAGAGGAATGAGGACAGGAGACCCTTTGCTTCCACCTAGTCCGAGGAAACACGTCTCAAAACACAGTCCTTTAGTGCTGCAGTGACGAACTGGCCTCCAGCTCATCTCCTCAGCCCTGTTGCATTAATCTGCTGGCTTGGAAAAGAGGGGCGGGGAGGGTTTGCTCACTGGCATTACCTGTTGAGTGGGATTATTTGCCTGTGGCTCAGGTGATGGAGGGTCCTTGTCCAAGCACACACTCTGAGGAGGGTCTGTAGGGTCTTCTGAGGTTGTGGCAGAGACCCTGGAAACTAAGAGGCTTGGTGACAGTGATGTCCTCCCACCCCTGACTGGTTTCCTACCTACACCTGCAGTTTCAGGACGATGCTGAGGCTGTGAGCCGCTCCTTGAAGAAGATGAACTCTGACCTGGACACCAAATACAGCAAGTTTAACAAAGACAGCCCTGGGGTAGTGTCAGATCTGCTGCTTCAACTGGAGGTGAGGTCTTCAGGGCTGGTGGCACTCACCAGCTCTAAGGGGAAGACCAAATATCACAACTTTCCCAATAAATAACAGTGGGGAGGAGGTGGGTAAATAACCTTACCAGGACAGGCTCCAGGTCACCTTCAGAGTAAAGGAGAAGCGTGAGGTTGGAGCCGTGTGCTGTCCTGAACACGAGACCCTTGGATTAGAGGGCCCGCAGAGGGGAGAGGTGCTGGTATCCAAGCAGTGGGGAAAGGTCCTCCCATCTCCTCAGCACCCACATGAGCCAAGGGTGAAAATAGAGAAATCTGACCTCAGGGGCAGGATGCGGATTAGAAAGGAACGTTTGCCCGGGAGAAAGGGATGGGACACGTTCAATGCAGTATCTTCATATGCATGCCACGCATTTCACTCTCAAGAGATGCTGGGATCTTAGTCCTGACTCTGGAATGTGGCCACTCCTTGGCAGATCTCTGTTCCTCTTTTGAGAAGAAAAGCTTCTCCATATATACATGGAGAAAATGACAGTGTGGGGTCACCTAAGGTTAACTGACACTGTGCCTTCAAGGGCAGATCTGCTGTGAACGAAGGAAACTGAGGAAAGTGTAGACAATAGAAAGGGGAGGAAGGAATGTGGAGGAGTCAAGGAGACACTTCTAACTTCACGCCAGCAGTGAGCACACGGGGATGGACAGCTGAGCCCAGCACACCCCCTGTGGTGCAACGCCCCACCTCCTCCTTCTCACCCAAGCCTGGTTACAACCACTGTCTTCTCTGTTTTATCTAGAACGAAGAGAAGGCAGTGAAGCAGGCGGAGAAGAGCATTGCTGACCTGAAGAGAAGGAGTAAAGACATCAGCCCACTGAAACTGCGCAGGTTGCGTCCCTCCCAGACCCTCACCCTGGACACCCTCTGTGACTGGGACGCTGGGGAGGTGAGGGCTTGCCCAGCAGTACCCTCAGACGAGGCAGACAACTGGATTCTTCTTTGGTTGCTCCAGATCTCGGCTTTGTGGTGGGAGGAACTGGCCTATGGCTGGAAAGCCAAGCCTTTCATTGAGTTTTGTGTCTTTGTCCCAGGTGCAGCTGACCAGAGGTGACAAGTACACTCTGAAGGACAACAGCAACCCGGAGATGTGGGTGGTGCAGAGCAGCACTGGTGTGGTCCAGGAGGCACCTTCTGCTTGCTTCTCCATCCCTCCACCAGATCCTGAGGCTGTAGACAAGGTCAATAGGTGAGTCTGCAATGGAGAGCCTGACCCAAGAGACATTCAGATTTGATCTTAGGCTATAGCCAGCCCGACTGCCTCAGCTGCAGAGAAATAGCAGCTGGGAACAGACCTGTTCACTATCTAGTAAGAAATTCCTCCTGGAGAGGGATTGTTCCCTGCACCCGGGTACCTAGTCCAGGTTCCTGCTATTCCTCGACGTCGCTGCATGCCTCACAGACCTTGCTGTCAAAGAGTTTTCTGGCAGTCAGGCTTGATTTCTTCACCCAAACATATGACTCGCATAGGTTTGACTAAATTCATTGCAGAATCAGTCTGGAGCTTGGGACTTGCCAAACAGGACAGAATTATCTGTGGTATCTTCTCTCAGGCAGCCCCAGCTGGAGACTGAGAATGGTTCCTGGAACCGCCGCGTAGCCTGCTGCCTGCTTGCTCATTCAGCTTCCCTGCTTCCCACAGGATGGGGTGGTAGCGCAGCAGCTTTGGCATTACCTACAGAATCCTGTCCCCGGGTGCTGGGATAAATCGGTGCTGCTCAAGACCCACAGCCCAGAGACCTTGGGCATGACCCCGATGGGAGGTTGGCTCCCCAAGTCACTCAGCCGTGGTTACTTCATTGTGTTGCTCTTCCTGGGTGCGCACCCCAGATTAGTGAGTCCTTTGGATTTATGAGTTTCATGCGTGGTTTAAAACAGAAAAAGTTTGCATTGTCCTCCCGGATAACGGCTATTTTCAGTCCACACCTGACAGCTTGTTTAATTTCCCTTCCTACACTTCATCTTTCTTTAATTTCCCAACCAGCTCCACCATCTGGTGCCTCTGCATCGAGCTATGTCCTGGCCCCGCAGAGACAAAAGCCAAGCAAACTGGGACCTTTAGAGCATGGTGTTGAGCTGGAGCAGTCCATAGCAGGGATGTGGACTAGCCTGGTCCTTCAAAACCCCGTCCTCCTGGCTCCATCAGTCTTTTCTCACCCAGAGATTTCCTCTGTCTTTCTAGCTCCTGCTGAGCCCCACTCTCGTTTCATTAGAAGGGAACCATCCCTACAAATGAGGCTTGGCATGTGCAGGACTTGAACTCACTTCCCATGAAGCTGCAAAGCACTGCAGTGACACGAAATAAATTTCCAGCTTCTGCTGAGAGTCAGAAACACTGGCTCCATTGGGAAAACAACTGCTCGAACCAACCAGCTGCTCTTGCTGTTGTCCCCTTTCCTAAGGGACATCTCTGAGTTACACCAGGCTGCAGGCTCCCAGCCTGCTCCTACCTTGGAGACCCCTTCCCCAGCAGCGGCACGGAGCTGCTGCTGGGCTGGGCTCTGTCAAGGCTTGCTCAGTGCAGCGGTTTCCTGTTGTGCCTGGCTGACAATGCTGCTCTCTGCTCACAGCCTGGAAGGGGAACTGAACACGGTGAAGCAGAAGCGAGCGGCCGTTCAGAGCTCCCTGAGACACAGCCACAAGGAGCAGGTCCAGCCCAGCCAGCAGGGTACGTCGGCCGGTTAGTCCTGCCCTCTCCAGAGCAAGCCCACACACCTTCCTTGCAGAGCTCCCAGTCCCGCAGGCGGAGGTTCCTGCGGGTCAGTGTGAGGATGTCTTCTGCTCTGTGGAAAACAGCGCCCAATGGGATAACCTGACTTGCTCCATTGGGCCTGAGCTCTGGCTCAGAGCTAAAACCATTTCCCCAAGCCTCTGCTGTGGGGAGGCACATGCATGTGCTTGATGCTCTGTGGATTAGAAATGTTAACCAAGTTGTTTATGGTTGCATCAAACCCCCATGCTCAGGGGAAGCCCGTGAGCTTCAGAGCTGGCAAAACACAACAGGCAGAGCTTTGCAGCAGGGCTGTCAGGGGAGGGAGTTGGAGCTTTAGGGACTGTGAACAGCAGAGCTCAGGGAAAGGGCCACGCACCAAGACTGGGACAGCAGATGAGAAATGGGGACTAACCTGTGCTGTGTTTCACTGCAGCTCTGGCCAGGAGCCCCGCAGTGGTCCAAGATGATCCCCAAGCTGACCACCTTCTCAGTAGCCTGGATCATGTCGGCAAGGACCTGATTCAGGTAGAGAAGGAGGTCTTGAACCGAGTGAGGTCTCCAGTGAGCTACAGCGACCCCACAGATGACCTTGCCAGGAGGATCAAACACCAGCAGGTGGGTGCTGCTGGGGGCGGGTTGGAGCAGGATGACTAGCAGTGCTGTATCCTTGGCCCAAAGTAATTGCACACTTCAAAGGAGAAACCCGTTTCGAGGGGTTTCAGGCTGGCGTGAGCCTTTGAAATGGGGCGGATTAAGCCAAACCCTGGGGAAACGCAGGCTCTCCTCTTGGCTCAGCTCTGTAGCGAGATGGTCCATTCATTTCAGAGCTCACCAGTCCTGGGGGAGTCCTCAGCCTTGTCATAGGGATCTTGTCACCCTCCACTCTCAAGTCAGCAGCAGAAAAGATTATGAGATAGAAAGACTTGATCCAAGGACCAGCTTTGGCTCACTGATGAGGAGCACAGGCTGGCAGATGTGAGAGGGACAGGACACAAGGTAGTGCCCTGGAGCCCCCCTCCTTTCCTCTGGGATAAGGTCTGGGTCTGGAGTAGTTCAGCTCGTTACATCTTCATCTGCTGGTATTTATCCAACCCTGGCAGGAGGATGGACTCAGGCAAGTAGGTTTCTTCCATCTCTGTCTCTGTGGATCTCTTTCCCACACCCTGCCATTGCCAGACAGTCACAGTCTGGATGGGGCTGTGCCCCAAGGGCCATCTCCTGGAGAGGGCCACCACACCCTTAGCCCCACAGCAAAATTCATCCCTGAGGGAGACGTGTTTTCGCAACAGCACTGTTATGACTGAGTTGGGTGACTGCTCCCCTCTGCTGTGCCAGGAAACAACAAAGAAACTTGAGAACCTGGGGGCAGCCAAGGATGCTTTGCAGAAGGAGTGTGAGACCTACCTTTCCAAGAAACCCACCAGCACCTCCGCTTCCCAGCTCCCTGTCACGCTGAATGCCCTCAGGAGCAAATACAATGATGTCAACATGCTCTCCAGCCTGTACAATGAGAAGTGAGTGATGGTGGCGCGGTCTGATGGGAATGACGGCAAGAAGTCCTTGTGCAGAGGTGTCATCACAGAAGCACGAGAGAAAGTGCTTTTGGTCTACATGGCCACTGGTCGAGATCCCTCTCGCCCAGTGCAAGTTGGAAACCTCTCATCCATCATCAAAGGCACCTTGGAAGGAATTGCTGTGTGCAATCTGTGGTCACATCCCTCCACTGTGGAAAGTCCAACACAAGGGGGGGGTGTCACAGCTTTGCTGTGTGGTGAAATGCAACGTATCTGCTGGGCAGCATAACAGGGTTGTGAGTGCATATTGCTTGCACTCTGCCACGCTGCAGAAACTCTGACGTTAAATGAGCTTAAATATGCAAAATCAAAGAGAAAAGGAGAAGAATGGGGTCTTCTGTAGCTAACCTTGTCCTGCCATTTTTCCTTTGCCCAGGGCTAAGGCTGCCCTGAACCTGGAGACTCAGATTGAGAACACAGACAAGATTGTCAGCACATTTGAAGCCAAACTGGCTCAGGACAGCATCATTCCTGCATCCCCTAATGCCCTGCAGGATCGGGCCAATGACCTACAGGTAGGTGAACATCAGGATCTACATTAAGAAGGGGAGAGCAATGGTGGGGAGAGCTGACCTTGGCTTACTTGAGCACTTCAAGACACCAGCGATTAAACCTTTCTAAGCACTTGTTCCCTGAAGGCTTTATGTTGGCATTGCAGGCTGACCTGCACTGACTAGCTAGAAAAAGGCTCTGTCCCTCCCAGGCTACCTTTGGGGTCTCCAAAATATGTGATGCACCTCTTGGCATCTCACCTCTGTTGCTCTGCCACACACCCATCCCTATTCCCTCCTGCTGCCAGTCTGCCTGCCCCTCGGTAGCTCTCACCCCTGTCTCACAGTGACCTTTTCTTGCCTTCCCCAAAACTTCTCCTTTCTGTCTCATGCAACGTTCAACCACCTTCTCTACTGAATAAGCCTCGCTGTTCTCTCTTTCGTGGCACATGTTGGAGAACCTGGCTAGCCCCCAAGTGCTGTGTGGTTAAGGATGGTGACGAGGAGGGTATTTCTGTTCGTTGCACTGACTGATGCAAAACTTGGAGCTGCCACTTTTTCCCTGGCAGAAGATGAAGCGGGACCTGGTGGCCCAAGAGGACTGTGTGCTGAAGCTGAACCGGGGGCTCAAGGATGCCGAGCACAGCTGCAGCGCCGTGCAGAACAACTTCCAGGAGTACTGCCCCGACCTGCCCCGGCAGAGGCGGGAGGTGCAGCTCCTCAACGATCGCTACCATGCCGTTGCAGACCAACTGGATCAGCGGTGAGGAGCCGTGGCATCATCTCTGCTCTTAACTGACAAAGACCAGCGCTAGTCTGAGTCCCTAGAGTGTGTTCTTTGCAGGACCCTGATCCTGACCATCCTGCTGTAACGCTGGGGACCAGGCCTGTCCTGCTTTGTAGACGCCACCATCCCATGCACAGCACAGGCTTTGAGCTTCCAGATAGCTGTGAGAATGCAGTTTTATGTAGCTGCTGCTGGCCTCTGCCTGACCCAGCGACTCCACCAGAGAGCCCCTGGTGCTTAACACTTCTCGCAGGCATTGCTGCTGGTTGCCTGCGTTTTGTCTTCTCCCATCTCTCAAGCTGTGTTCATGCTGCAGTAGCAAACCTGATGTGCACAGTTGTGCTCCCCACTCAGGGAGCAGTTGTCACCCCCTTGTTTTTGTTATCCTGATGTTTGTTGCGGTGACGTTCTCATTATAGTGTCTTTTTAGGAGCTTGAACATGACTCTTTGCTCTTGCCCTTAAAGTTCCTGTTCACCTTTGTGCTCTGCAGAGAGAAGACCCTCAGAAATATCAGCCTCACCTACCAGCAATTCCAAAATTCCAACGAGAACCTGATGTTCTGGATGAACAATCTACCCAAGCATCAAGTAAAGACCACGGATGGGCCAAGCCGGATCAATTACAAGCTGCAGGCGCAGAAGGTCTGTTCTAGGGCAAGCCTCGTGACCTGTGAGGTTACAGGGATGGGGGAATTTGCTTGTGAATAGTATGCAAAATAGTAACCAACTCCTAGTTGTGTGCTCTACCCATCACAGTGAATGAACTAGAACAATGGATTGCAGCCCACAGCTGATGTATCTTGCCCTGCTGCGTTTAGCTGCGTTTATCTGCAGTGCTGGTGTCCTCAGCTGGGCCGGTCACCCCCAGGCTGATATTCTGTCCACGGAGAGGACACACCCAGATCCTGATAAATTGAACCTTGGGCTGAGATGTTGCGTCTGGGTCCTGCATCTTTCTTGCCTTGAGCAGGTCCTAAGCTGACGAGTTCAGATGATGAAATGTGGAGGTCCCTGTGTTGGCTGGTATTTGTCGCATACATGATAAATTAGCATGGCAGGTCCTGAGCAGCTGAGAGTGCTGCTGAGAGCCAATAAAACCCCAGAGACTCTTCCTAAGTGCCTTCCCGTTCCCACCATTCCTTTCAGTACTAGGCTGAGGTACTGCTCTTGGCTGCAAGACTATTACTGGGTTGCTGTATTTCAACGTGTCGTTAACATCATGTGTCTCCTGCAGAGGCTGGTGGAGGAGATCGAAAGCAAGGAACCCGAGAAGAACGCAGTGGTCAGACTGTCCCGGAATGTGCAGTCCACCCTCAATGTATGGCTCAGTTTTCCCACGTGTCGCTTCTTTAGTGTCTCACCCGAGAGATCCCAACTGATTCTTCTGTTTCTGCTCTGAACAGGACTATGAACTCCAAGCAGGGAAATACAGCTCTTCTCTGGACCCTAGTCTGACAGACTTCGCTGCCAAGAGGCTGCGTGTGACCCCTCTACAAGAAAGCATCCAGGCCCAGGTAAAATATTAAGATAAAGGCATGGAAAGCCTTGTCTATAGCTCCTTATCCAAGCCCTGTGTCCTCTGCGAGGCCTTAGTCCGCTCCTGCAGCCACATCTGGTCGTGGTCCTAATCCCAAGGACAAATGTCATCAGGGATCTCTGTGGGGCAAAGCAACACAGGAGACTCTGAATTAGGAGTGTGTCTTGTGCCTTTGGGTGAGACGGCTGATGATACCTCCTTGCCATATGGAGTGTGAAGATAAAACGTGCAGGGTAGGTGTGTGGGACTGAGCCAGAGCTCCTCTGGGCTCTTTTCAGTTACACCCCAGCTTTTCCTGCATCGCCCTTGGGCTATTTGCCATCCGTGTGTGGCCCAAGGTGGGAAGTCTGGACACCATGCGGGATAGCAGGCATCTCACAGGCATTCGAATAAAAAGGACAGAGGAGGTCCAATATGAGTCCTTGGACTCTGTGTGTCTCTAGAAAGTCGGATGTAAAGGTGCTATTCCCTGGAATAGAGCAGTACACAACGTGCACCCGGGTGAAAGGAAGGTTGGAAGAGGTTGCCATCCGACAGATGTGTCGGGGGGGAGGGGGACAAGGCTCTCACCACTGTTTCTTTTTCAGGAAAATGATGTCACCAAGCTCTACATGGAGCTAGCAGCAGAAAACAAACAGCAGCTCAGCCGGCTGGAGTTTGCCAAGAAGGTTGTTGAGAAGGTACTAGCTAATGGCAAGCTTGGGGTTCTCTAGACTGAGCGCTGAAATGATCTTTCCCAAGCTGTCAGCAATCTGCTCAGCCTGGGATCTTCTCAGCCCTCCCCAGATCTCCACATCCAGGTGTGAGGAAGGAGAGGAATGGAAATCCCTGTGAGAAAAAGGCTACAAGTAACCCCTTTCAGTGACACTGATCTTAGGCGGTGACTTTCATCACCTCAGCCCTCATATCTCTACTGAAGCTGTAGTTTATGCTAGGAGAAAAGATTAGGGCTCTTAGGTTCTGTTCTCAGCTGTATCTAATCAAAGTTCACAGACTGAGAACTTCAGATTCGTCTGGGGACGTGGCTGGAATTTAGTGCTCAACCTTCTGAAAACGCTTCAAAGCAACAGGACACTTCTCTGCCTTTCTAGGGCTTGATTTCCCTGCAGGGAATGTCTCTGGTCTGGATGACTTTGCGTGTGCTCAGGCGGGACAAGGATTAAGCTGGGGCACTCCGTGACCAGCTGCACGGTGGGGACCAGTCGCATTACCCTGCCTCAGCTGCAGATCCCACACAGCAGCACAAAGCACCTTCGTGGGCTGCAGCAGCACCTCCATGAGAAGGGGGGGGACACATCAAGTCAATTGTTGAGATGATGGGAATGTGCCCTTGTTTGCCCTTTACGATCAGCATTACTTGGAGGATCCTTGGGTCTCCTACCTTGCCTTGTTGTGGAAAAGGTGTCTGCGCCAGATCCAAAGAGCAACTTGGTTTTCCTGTCTTTTTTAAAAATTCTTTTTTTGTTTTTGCCTTGCAGAAGGAAGTGCATGAGGACATTGAAGCTGCACACGAGCAAACACAGCAATCTGAAAACAAAGCCACAGCAAGCAGAGAATCTGAGGGATTGAAATCGCAGCTGGAGGAGGAAAGGGGGAAAGTGGCCAAGATTCAAGAGGACCTGGAGGAACGCAGAAACAAACTGCTAATGTTGAAGACTCAGAAGCCCATTGAAAGAGTGGAAGAAAAGGAGGTGATAGAGTATTACAGAGACCCACAGGTGGAGAGCAACTTGTCTAAGATGGCACAGCAGATTGAAGAGGAAGGCAAAAAGAGGCAGACCCTGCAAGAAAACATTGAAGTGATGAGCCGGAAGCTTGCCCAGATGGAGAGTGAGAAGAAGGTTGTTCCTGCCCAGCTCCTCACCAAAGAGATCACAAAAATCGAGAAAGATCCAAGCCTGGATAGCCAAGCAGCCAGTCTTCGTCAGGAGATCCAACGTCTCCGGGAGGAAAGCTTGGCTGCTGCTGCTGACCTTGAGCAGCATAAGAGGGAGCTGCACATGCTGGAGCGAAAGCAGCCCAATATCCGAGAGAAAGTGGTGGTGAAGGAGCTGATCAAACTGGAGAAAAACCCAGAAATGCTGAAGTCCGTTAGGACTCTGCAGTTGCAAATCGATGAGGAATCCTTCAAGAGGAAGTCTGCTGAAGAAGCGATAGTGAAAGTGAAGAACAAGATTGAGGAGGTGGAAAGGCTGATTGAGACAGCAGAACCCAAAATTATTGTTAAGGAGGTGAAGCAGGTGGAGCAGGACCCAGAGTTGTTGAGAGAGTCTTCCAAGCTTAAAACTCTGATTGAAGAAGAGAGGAGCAAAAACTTGCTGCTTACGGGTGAGCTGGGAGAGCTGCAGAGCCGGTACAGTATTGCAGAGAAGCAAAAACCAAGGGTAGAGGTTAAAGAGAGGGTCAACGAGATTTTCCTGGTGGATCCAGAAACAGAGAGGCAAATTACACACCTGAAAAGGGAGCTGCAGGAAGTTACTCTGAAGAGGACAAAGATTGACAGGGAAGTGGAAGAGGCCTTAGCAGAGCTCAATGTCCTCAGGGCGCAGAAACCAGTGGTGGAGCTTAAGGAGGTTATCGAGGAGGTGGTGAAACACGAGAAGAGCCCAGAGATTCTTAGAGAAATTGACAGGCTGAAACAGCAGCTCAATGAACTAGTGAACACTAATGGCAGGACCCAAGAACAGCTCATTAGGCTGCAGGGTGAAAGGGATGAATGGAAGAGGGAGAGATCCAAGGTGGAAACCAAACTGGTCAACAAGGAAGTCATCCGATACGAGAACGATCCACTCCTGGAAAAAGAAGCTGATCGCCTCCGTCAAGAGGTGCGTAACATGTCTCAGAAGAGGAGAGCTGCAGAGGACGCAATCTATGACTTGCAGAATAAATACTTGCTACTGGAGAGGAGAAAGCCAGAGGAGAAGGTAGTTGTTCAAGAGGTAATACTGACTCAAAAGGATCCAAAGCTCCGAGATGAGCACAGTAGGCTGAGCCGGAGTCTGGATGAGGAGGTGAGCAACAGGCGTCGTCTGGAACGTGATGTGCAACAGGTTCGTGCACTGGTGGAAGAGCAAGAGAAGTTGCTCAACTTTCAGGAGGATCGAAGCAAGAGGCTTGCACTAGAGAAGGAGATGAGACAAATCACATTGAGAATAAAGGAGCTGGAGGACAGCCCAGCCCCTGTGCAAGAAAAGATCATTATGGAAGAAGTGGTTAAATTGGAGAAGGATCCAATCCTCGAACAGTCTGCGAGCAACCTGCGCTTGGAGCTGGACCGTGAGAAGATGGAGGTGCTGAACTTACAGAGAGAATGCAAGAACCTGCAAGTGCAAGTTGATGTCCTGCAGAAAACAAAATCCCAGGAGAAGACCATCTACAAGGAGGTGATTCGAGTGGAAAAGGACAGAGCGCTGGAGAGTGAACGTGCACGCATCTGGGAGCTGCTGAGCAGGGAGAGAGGAGCCAAGCAAAAGGCAGAGGAGGAGGTACGGCGGCTCAGGGAGAAGATTGAGAGAGCTGAAGGCATGAAAAGGACATGGGCTCGTGAAGAGACGGAGCTGCAGAAAGCCAGGAACTTGGCCATCCAGGAGAGAGCCAACCTGGAGAGTGAACTGCGGGAGCTGGAGAGGCAGAAGCAGCAGAAAGTCCTCTTCCTGCGTGAGGAGTCCAAATTGCTCAGCCAACGGACTGAGAATGACAGGCAGAAGAAGAAGCAGCTGGAACACGAGTTTTCCCTGCTGGAGGCAGACATCCTTAGGGAGAAGGACCAGATCTACAACAAGGAGAGGTTCATTCGAGATCTCCAGTCAAAGGTCAGCCGGGAAGAAATCAATCACGAGACCCAGATGAGAGAGACGAACCTCTCCACAAAGATCTCTATTTTGGACCCTGAGACAGGGAAGGACATGTCCCCTTACGAGGCATACAAGAGAGGCATCATAGACAGAGGCCAGTACATCCAGCTGCAAGAGCTGGAGTGTGACTGGGAGGAAGTCACCACCCTGGGCCCCAATGGGGAAGTCTCACTCCTCCTTGACAAGAAAAGTGGGAAGCAGTACTCCATCGATGATGCACTAAGGCTGAGGAGGATCACAAAGGAGGAATACCAGCTGTACCGGGATGGCAAGCTTCCCATCTCCGAATTCGCCTTGCTCGTGGCTGGGGAATCTAAGCCTTCCCCATCCCTCTCTATTGGCTCCATCATCTCCAAATCCCCTCTCTCTTCACCCACCACCCATCAAACCCAAAGCTTCTTCCCCTCAGCCTCGCAGAAGGGCTTCTGTGATGACACATCCCCCATCGCCGGGGTCTATGACACCACCACTGACACCAAGTACAACATCAAGACTGCTGTTGCGAAGAAGCTGCTTGATCCCATGACGGCTCAGAAGCTCCTGGAAGCCCAGGCTGCCACGGGGGGCATCATAGACCTCATTTCTCGGGACCGGTTGTCAGTCCACAAGGCGATGGAGAGGGGGCTGATTGACAGGACCTACATGCAGAGACTGCTCAATGCCCAGAAAGCTTTCACAGGGATTGAGGACCCAGTGACCAAGAGAAGGCTATCTGTGGGGGAAGCAGTTCAGAAGGGATGGATGACCAAGGACAGCGCTTTGCCCTATCTGGAGGTCCAGCATCTAACTGGAGGGCTCATCGATCCCAAGAAAACTGGTCGCATCCCTGTGCTGGAAGCTGCCCAGACAGGGATGATAACAGGCGATCTGGCCAACAGGCTCCAGGATGAGTCCAACTATGAAAAAGATCTCATTGACCCTGTCACTAAAGAGAAGATAAACTACAAGGAGGCCATGGCCCTCTGCCAGAAGGATTCACTGAGCAGCCTCCTGCTGCTCCCAGCCGCGTCAGAGGGGTATCAGCGGTACCACCGTTCCCCCAAGCTCTCGCGGTTCAGGCATTGAATGGTTCAGGCACGTACTGGATCTGGTTCCTTCAGGAGCTCATCCCTTCAAAACACCTCTCCTCAGGGAGGCGGCAGCGATCACAGGAGCGGAGCGTCTAGCCTTTAGGACTGCATACTCTTCTATCTTAGCTATCTCTGCTTCCCAACACAGCTTGGCCGTGTGAGGAAGAAAGCGTGATTGTGAGCGTTGTAAGGGCCTGACACGCTGGGCTCCTTGCAGTGCCCCAGCTGCTGCTGTGACAGCAAAGGGGGGGGTCGGTGGTGAGAACTGGCAGTAGATTAAACGTGGTTTGCCCAAAAATACGGGAGACCAGAGTGTTTTCCAGTTGGGTCATTCTTCTGCATGCAATAAACATAGAAAATGTCTCTGTGGCTGTGGTGTTGTCTCTGCAGGCTGAGGCTGCAAAGTGGCCGACGGCAAGGCTAGTCCTCCCCCCATGCCATCCTACACCTCACAGCCCAATCTACAAAGGGTTTGCAGACTCTTGTTCCCACTGATCCCCTAAATTTCTTTCTACATGTGTCTCTCCACTGCAGACCAGTGATGGTGTTGGTTGCACAATGACTTGGGTCGTTCCACTGAGCTGCTGGCAGAGGAAGCCAACCCTCAGGCACAGCATCCTCATAGGTAAACTGAGGCAGTGTGGTCTGGATGACCGAGTAGTGAGGTGGGTCACTAACTGGTTGCAGGGAAGAAGCCAGAGAGTTGTGGTCAATGGGGCAGAGTCTGGCTGGAGGCCTGTGTCTAGTGGGGTCCCTCAGGGCTCAGTGCTGGGGCCAGAGCTGTTCAGTATATTCATCAATGACCTGGACGAGGGATTAGAGAGCACTGCCAGCAAGTTTGCTGACAACACGAAGGTGGGAGGATTGATTGACACCCCAGCAGGCTGTGCTGCCAT
>NW_009732896.1:0-234 GCF_000703405.1 Apaloderma vittatum | reverse complement strand
ACGGGTGCTGCTGAGATCCCCTGAACCTCTAAGCCCACTTCCTCCTGATGCTTCAGGGGACCTCAGCAAGCTTTGCTGAGCCCCAAAACTGGCCAAAAAGGCTTTCTCCAGTCTCCAGGGCTCTCCTTCCATGTGGGTGCTCCCCACCACAGGGCGGGGGGCCCAGCACAGCCCTCCAGGCTGTCCCCTCCCAAAATCCAGCTCTCGGGACAAGCCATGCTGGCATCTGTCTGG
>NW_009732895.1:2761-7661 GCF_000703405.1 Apaloderma vittatum | reverse complement strand
GGCCCCGGGGTGTTGTTATCTGACACCGCCCCTCGCTGCGCTGGGAAATCCATCGCTGCCCTTGGTGGAGAAGGCAAAGAAATTAGTCGAGGCATCAAGGAGAGCATGGGAGCGCTGCTCGGGGAGGAGCTGTGCTACGGCACCTGACCCCGCAGACCTCGGATTCTCGCCAAAATCAGAGCTTGTGTGCATTACCTCAAAGGGGAGAAGCCATGAGTCTGATGCCTTATGTCTTGTATTTTCGGTACGAAGTCAGTGCAAAATAGTGGTAGAACATTCTCTTTGCTTGCCCATCTCGGAGATAGGAATTTAGACCCTGCGTGAAGTGTGAAGCACGGGCATGAGAGGCTGCTGTAAATGAATGCCCTGCTCGTTTCAGTAAGCTGGCCCACACACGGAAGCAGTACAGCTGCTGGGGTTTTTTTTCACTTGTATTGTAAAGATGAATATTGCAGTCCAGGCCTCCTCCTCCTCCCTCTCATCTTTCTTAAAACCAAAAGACAAAACAAAACATCGCCATTGCTTCAAGCTCTTCCATTTACTTCAGGCAGCTTTTTGTCTTCATCACATATTCTTCCTCTGTATTCCTCTCCCAGTTTTTCACAGCCTGCCTGTATGCCAGTTCCAGAAAGTAAGAAACATATCTCTACCTTGAAAGAAATTTAAAGGTTCCCACAAGCATTTAGGTTCTTCTTTAATTGTAGGTACACAAACAATGATATTTAAATCACTAGACTATCTAGATCTTTGTCCTGAAGGACCTCAATCACTCGGAATCTGTTCTTACGTTTTAACAGTTTCAGGTAGGTTTCCCTCACTTGTTTCTTCTCCAGTGTAATAGTCCTGTAAATTAAAGGGTGAGAGTTAATTAAAAAGTCAAGCTTGGGGCCATGTACAAACACACTGACAAACAGAGATGGAGTCCACATTCTTTTGAAGTTAAATTAATCCATTAGACTGTATTTTGACTTACCAAATATGGTGTATTTTACCATATATGGTATATTTTTTTAAAAAAAAGTCATTAAACCATTTCTTGTTCAATACAATTTAAAGATGTTAAACATAACTCACTCTAATTCCCATCAAATTCAGTAGCTAAACTCGCCTTGACCCATGGCAATGAGAAATAACGGATGATACTACCTCAGCTGAGCATTTTTATACTACACAGAATTAAATCATGTGATCTATGGGTTGTAAAAATTGTAGTCCACGGATTATAAGAAAAATTTAAGAGAGGTAAAGTCACCGGTCCACTTGCGTCCTCCTACTGGAATACAAAATGGAGAAGAGCACATATGGATCCATAAAAATCGCTGGAAGCAAAGAGGGGAAACAGGATCTCTACAACATACTTTCTCCTGGACTCACAGGATAGATATTTGCAGCCTAAATTCTACATTGTATAGAACGGTTTCTTCAGAAATTCATGGTCTTTGACTGAACAGGTGGTTTACTATCGACACTGTGATGAAGCCTTTCTTTGAAGTCCTATGTCCTTTTCCACCTAGAAGTCATGCCTGGTAAAAATGCAAAGATTCATATTTCTGAGGTATTTTTATAAAAAAAAAAAAAGTAAATTTTTGAATACTCTAGTATTCAAAAACCACAGACATATCCAGAATATTTAAGAAAATCTCTGCCAGAGCAAGTCCAGGACCACAGGGATGCTCTTATTTTTATGTCAGATACCACAGAATAAAATACAAACGTCATCTCCAGCATGAGGGTAAATGTTACATGGGCATATGAAAATGCTGGCAACACAGCCCCAAGGAGGACCATGCTCTAATGAAAGCCCTGAGCCTACTTCTTGAGGTAACATATAAGACCTAGTTCCTGTAGCTCTGAACACTATGGTGATGAGTGATTTGGATTTTCTTAGGTTTGACTTTGTAGTGTTTCTGTTGTCTTTTCCCTTCTGCAGGTTTTTAAGCTGTTGAAGTTGTGAGAAGAATCAAGTGAAACCTGTATAATACTCAGGCACTGAGTAAAAAATCAGTGTTATTACTGTTCACAAGTAGGTGGTTGATAAACATGGCTTAAAGACAAAAATGTTTAAAATAGCACTCAGATTGCCATCCCACTTCCCAGAGTCCAGTCTCTCTTCTACTGGAGTAGAAGCAAGTTGTGAAAGCTCTCTCTCACCTCAAGAACTTCAGGTCACCTTTTGCCATTATCCCCTTAACATCTGGGAGGTTTCCACTGCAGATAAGTGGCTTATACAACCTGTAGTGTTATCTAAAACTAGCAGCTAATGAGCTTTGCTAGGAATAGTAAGAAAATGTAATAGGACTCAGAGCCCTGAAATTTGGAAGAGAACTGACAGTAGCTCCAAGGTAAACAGTTTCTTTTCTGTTATTCTTTCACTCCTCAAAACAAGCACCTCTCCAGACCTGAGAGCTCCTGGCAGGTATGATGAATGGCAAATCCTAATGAAGGCTATGGTTTGGCCAGAAGTGTTAGGACTTAGCACACGGTACAAATTTTCATCTGAAATCCGAGTATCAGCAGCCAATTTATTGAACATAATTTATTCCAGGCACTAGCTGGAATAAACAGCATTCTGTAACCTCCTCAGATATTTAGCCAGTAGGGAGCTGTCTTTACACTTCTTTCAACTAAGTTAGTGATCCAAATACAAAATTCATCACTCAAGAATACAATGTGGTTTTACAGACTCGAGGATTTGAGTTCATTACAGGAGACATTGGTGTGCCCTATATGTTTTTTTCTTCTGTGTCAGGTCTGTTGTAGCATGCTGCCTGACTTGCCCTGATGAGTGAAAATAGAAAAAACATACTGAAACTATACTGAAGTTTAACTTTCTAGAAGCAACTCAAGCCTATATTTACTTTCTAAAATATTCATTATTAAGTGAAGTTTCATACTAGAAAGGGAGTATGAAACAGGACCTCCTTAGTCATCAAATGTCCTCTTGTCTGCCTCCAAGTCTTTTTCGTTTCTTTCAGTAACAGATAGAAATTTTTAATCCTATTGCCCCTATCCCCTGCATGATGTATGCAGCTGTAACAAACAAAATGTGGCTCTGGCACAGGCATTATGAACAAAAGCACTGCTATGAGTATAAACCTGACTTACCCATACAAAGAAGGACTAGCAGAACTGAGCTTTTCCATTCCTGAGTTGGATGCTGTCATCAGTTACACCTAGATGCATTTAAAAGCAAATTTTTTATTACTAGAAAAGATACAAAGGAAGCACTTCCAGTAATGGTTTCTAATGGAGCGTGGAAACATTTCAGAGGCAGATGCTACTGGGATCTGATATGAACTGCCATCTATAATGCCACACTGGCGAGCCACATGTGACAACAGAACTTCACCTGCTCCCTTAGTAGATCCCATGAGAACATGAATGACACATGGTTTACTCAAAAGTAAATCTGTTTAATCTTCTAACTCTTGGTTATGTTTTCTTTGAGGTCTCAAAAGAAAACATTTTCATCTGTAATGCTTATGTTTCCAATACCTTCAGTGTTTGTTGTCACCCTCCACATGATATGCTGATTTAGAGAATAAAACTTTAAAGCATCTGCTATACTGCTTATTTTCCCCAAGACAAGGAGTTGTCTAAAACTGATGTAGATGGAGGGAGATGGGAAAAGCAGCAAATTGACATTGTGTGGAGCAGATAAAAAGATTGTCTTCCAGCTTCGTAATCTGCTAATTGTGTTGCTCCAGATGGAAACTTCCCACAGCTCCCCTAAGTCAGTGGAGAAGTCCCTCTAACTTCCAATATGTTTTGAGCACTTTTTTTTTTTTAGTATCTGTATATTCATTTCTAATACTTTCTGAGAACTAACACTGTAAACACTTATGTTTGCAATTTTAATGAAACTACTCACAGAGCTGTTTATGAATACGTGAATTTACAGAAGTTTCTTCCATGAAATAACTGCCTAAGACCAGATTATAAAAAGAAATCCTACTTTATGTTTTTAAACATTCTGGTAATTTTTACTGTGCTCATTAAGATCTTCAAACTGAATACTCTGTGTGAAGTGAGATAATACCCTTAGCTGTGGTCTCTACAATTGTAGATGAGGTTCTTCAGCGGTAAAGGCCTGAAATCAGAAACCTGTGTACATAACACAGGTATTAATGGGAGACTGAACTATTCAGAGTGGCAATCCACTTGTTTTAGGTCATATTCTGCAAACATGGACTTTTGCATCAGTTTTACTTGAGACCACGTGCGGAAGTAGTAAGCACAGAATCACTATCGCGAATTTGGAATTGCCGTTTTTCATGTATATGAGTTTAAGCAAAAGTGTCTTGGGATCTTAGAAAACTTATATGTATTTAACGTTCCTAATGTTTCTCAGAACATTGTGGCTTGACTTAACTCCTAGCAGCGTGAGAGCTTGATCAGTGTAATTTAATCATTTTGTTGACAGTATGTCTTGATTGTCATTACTGCATCCCAGTGAAGATCAATAAAGAAAATTACTTCGTGTATTCGAGAAATTTTTTTTTGTAACAGGATGCCTTAGACGAAAATATTAACTCACAAGGCAAATATTTATTGTAACAATAAGAAAATAAAAGAATAGTAATATTTTAATGAACAAAAGGATATGAAGGCACTGCAAGACATTCCTGACAGGTTGCTAGGAAAAAACCCCATCCTTATATATTTGGGGGAAAATGCTTGAACTTCACATTGCCTTTGTTCAGGCTTCTTCAGAACACGCGTCTGGAAATATTCCAGAAAGCGAATTTACTGCCAAGAAATGTAACGAAACGGCGAATTTTAAGCAGGCATTATCCCACGATCAAATATGACCGTGCAAACGTGCTAGGAACAAAACAGGGAAGAGGTGCCCGCCGGCCGCAGCTGCCCTGGCCGAGCGGCGCTCCCTGCGCAGCGGCTT
>NW_009732895.1:441-2607 GCF_000703405.1 Apaloderma vittatum | reverse complement strand
CCTCCGCCGGCTGCTCCCTTCACAGCCAGGTTTTGGGGAAGCGGTCTGGTGCCCAGAGCCCGGGCTGTAAAACCAGCTTTATGGATGAAATCATCCCCTTCCACCCACCCTGGGCCAGCCCCGTTGTCTGACAGAGGGAACCTCCTGCAGCATCTTAGGGGTGCCCCTTCGACACTATATTCAGTATACTGAATACTATATTCAGTATTCATGGAGTAGTGACGGCCAAGAGAGGAAATTAGGAGATCATATGGGGGAAAAAATACACAAAAAAACCCCACGCAAAACAATTCGGCTGAAGATTGAGTCTCTGCTCCTGCTTAATAAGGTCCTAAACACGAGTAAACACGATCTCCTTGGCTGTTTGCAGCGCTTGAGGACAGCCATTGCTAAGAGTCGCGTAAGGACTTTGAAGTTATGGAAATCGTCTTCGCATTAGTCAGTATTTTAATAGCTCTCATTCTGGGCTCGCATGCTGAAAGATGTAAGCAAGCCAAAAACTCAACATTGGTCTGGAGCATCTAAAACGTTAGGTCCCTCCTCCGAGTGAGATTTCGATGCGAGGCCAAGCGCGAAGAGACGAATGAGTGCGTATGTGCAAAATTATATTTTCGACAGAAATTCAGATCTACCGGGCCGTGTTTTAAATGCGAAGTGGAATAGAAGTCGGGGCGGGGGAGGGTGGGTGTTCAGTGTGCAGGAAACATCACTGGGAAACCTGGAATGTAGCAGCAAGGATCAAAAGTTAATGGCCTATTTGATGTGAAAAATGAGCTGGGGATGCCGGAGAGCGGGAGCGAAAAGAGCCGGCGAGACGCACGCCGAGCGCCCGCACCGCACCGCGCATCCGGACCGCCCCAGCCCAGCGCAAATAGCTAAGCCAAAAATACAGCGCAGGTAGGAGCGCTTTTCAGACGGTTTAGCCTTTAATCCGCTGTATTTAACCTCCTGAGAGGGGTGGCAGGGCGGCTGGGCCGTACCCGGCTCCGCGGGAGACGGTTTTCGCGGGTCTCCGCTCCTGGCATCGCCCGCCCCCTGCAAACCCGCGCAAAGGTCCGCCACCCTCTGCGCACAAAAGCCTGCAGGCTCTCGGCCCGCCTTCGCCCCGTAGCACCGTGAGGGCAAGTTCACCGCGGGTCCCTCGGGACCAGCAAGCTGGGCGCTTGCACGGGCAGGCGCGGAGTGCCCCAAGGGCTGGCGCTGCCAGCTCTGCCCGCAGACCTTTGGAGTGCTCTCACCGACCGGTTCAGCCGATGCCGGGGAAAACGGAGGGGTTATAGCTGCGCCTGATTCAGACCCACAGGGAAAGGCTCAAGAGGTACTGTGTGCTATTGGCAGGCCGCGGGGGTAATTCGCTAAAATTACGGGCCGTCCCCGCACACCGTATCGAGCCATCTCGTTGCTGATAAAGCAAAGGAAAAAAAAATAAAAATCTTAGCTTCTACTATAATCAAACTATTTCAGCCGTGCCAACTTGTTTAACAATATTTTTCTAAAAATAACGCTCTCCCTTGTGCCGCTTAATTTCTCCGGTTTGGGCATACGCTTTGAATTAAAACTGTTGACAAGATTGTAACGAAAATACTGATTGATGTAAACATGGCCTGAAACATATCCACACCTGATTCTGGTTCTCTGACAATGCTGATTAAAGGCAACTCCCGCCTTTCCCCAAGCCCGACCAGGGTCTCCAGCGTCCAGCGAAACTGTCCGTGGGGGCATAATGGGGACGCAGAGCGAGTGTGCAGGAAGATGCACAGAAATATGGGGGTTCAAGCGCTCGGGGCTCCCCAAGTAGGTTTGGAGAGGCATCGAGACATTGAATGCAGTCTTCTTCTCCCTCCTTGATATATAACCCTCAGATATATTCAACTGTTGAGAGAAGTCTGAAGTCAGCCCAATGCCAGCGCTAAAATGAAAAGGCTAAAGGAAGCCAAAAATGCCTGTGGTCTCCGTAAACTACATTAAATCGCGGCGTGGTTATATTTAGGGGGATAATGAAGCGCTTAAAACGGTAGATAAAAATCAGTTGCTATGGACTGTCTAGGATTTCGTGGGGTTTTTATTAATTTTTATAGGAGGCTTACGTGATCTCCCCGTTACAAGCGGACCCCACCCTTAGGACGAGGCACCGGAGTCGGAGCACCCGAGCCCGGCGGCATCCCG
>NW_009732895.1:0-390 GCF_000703405.1 Apaloderma vittatum | reverse complement strand
GCCCCCGCCCCCTCCCGCGGCTGCCCCCCGCAGCCGCTCCGAGACCTCCCTGGGGCCAGACCAGCTCTGCCTCGGCCCTGCCGCCTTGCATAACGGAGGAGTCTGAGCAGCGGGGGCGGGGACCACGACACACCGGCCGGGGGTCGCATCAGAGCCCTTGCTCGGGTCCTGGTGTCTTGGCTGCGGGTCAGCTCTGCGGGGGCACCAGGGGAGGTTTGGCCTCCGCGGGTCTCATCCTGCAGAGGCGCAGCTGCCGCCTCCGCTCAGCAGCGTTGTCCTCCGCTGCTTGTCTGAGCAGGACAAGCACAGCCCAGGTTTTAATATAAAGCAGCTGCTCCTGCAGCCTTCCCGTCTCCTAGATCACCGCCGCCACCAGCTCCCCTTCCAACC
>NW_009732894.1:27744-33495 GCF_000703405.1 Apaloderma vittatum | reverse complement strand
TGCCTGTGGTCAGTCCTTCAGGGGAGGTGACAAAGAAGTAGTGAGAGCTGGGGAAGAGATGTCTGTGGCTTAAACCCACTGCCCAGAGATTGCCACAGACTTTCCTGGGTGGGTGGACCCGTCCTTTGCTGTCCTGGTGTTGTTTCACCCTGCAGGCAGTGGCGTTTCACTGGTAGATCTCCGAATGCAACAGTGGGTACCAAGTAGTGCCGTGGTTTGGGTCGGAGTCTACTTTTTCACAAAGCTTACTCTCAGTTGTGTCTTTGAACACCTGTCACGTCAGTCAGCAGAATTCATAATGTGCTCTGAAATATGGCCATTATGTGAGTGTGTTTTGAGGGAGGGAAAACTGATCTGGCAATCCGTCCACCTCTGAAGGTCTTAGATGAGGTGACTCTATTACTGACACCAGCTACCCAACAGGCTGTAGAGCTCTTACAGAGAAGATCTCGGCTCATCCTCGCCTGCGTAAAGTGAAGCCCTTCTCTGAATTCACCCTGAATGCAGCACCCGTATTTCACCACAGCTGTAGCCTCCTCACTTCAAAGATTAGACACTCCTCCCCAGGTTGGTTGGTTGTTTGGTTGTTTGGATGGTGTCCTGCAATGCAAACTGGACTAATGGAGGAGACGAGTAGTCTGTAATTAGCGTATGACCTCAGGGAATTTTGTTATTCCTGAAACGCAATGCCTGAACTGTGTTTTGCTGCAATAGTATCAGCTGAAGGTGAGTCCGTTAGCTGCTCTGCATTTGTACTGGCGTTACTGGAAGCTGTTCCCTAAGTCTGGTATGGGATAGGAACCAGGAGATATCAGATCCACCCCTGTGGGCATCTTGCAGTGAAACCAAAGAGAAGCCCACCATATATTTTAATGTGTTGCCCATGAGATAGGCTCAAGGGCAAAGCAACAAGGTCACAGAGTTTCTGGGTCATCTTAGCAAAGCTCAGGAGAAAGAGAAGGCACAGGAGCACTCCCCCACCCTTTTTCAGCATTTCAGTTGATGTTGTTGATTGCAGTGGAGCTGCAGCAAATATTTCTGAAAGCAAATATTTGATGTCCCCATCCACTGGAAAACAAATCTACTCACCTGGTCATCTCAACAAAACCGAGTCAGAGTTGAGAATAAGTAGCAACGACTGCTGAGCTTTTGTAGTCAGCTTCTCTACGAACAAGAGCTGTGATGGGAAAGCAAACAGCACCTGCCCAGAAGAACTGGGCACGGGCTGAAAAGGGAGCAGAGGCTGATGGCAGCGGCTGTTTGTGCAGCCGTCGGTCCCCAGGGAGGGGCTGCGGGCAGAAGGGGAGGAAGCGGGTGTCTCCATCAGCCTGTGCTAAAAGCAAGAGGCAGAACAGCCCCGCTCCCCTCTGCCCCGGCTGCTCAGGGATGGGTTGTGGCTCCTTGGTGCCTGCCTGGAGGAAAACCTCTGGAGCTGGCCCTGAGCGGGTCCTGCTCTTGGCTAGGGTGTGGGTCACACCAGGGGACAAACCACAGGGTCATCACAGTGGTGGGCAGTCCCTTGTCTGGTAGAGGAGGCAAATCAGTCACCTCTCATATCTCTACCCTAGTATGAAGTCTAAGGAAACCAGTATCACTCTGCCCTAACTGGGAAGCAGGGGAGATAGTGTGTTCTTCACGTGCTCTGGCTGGGCGTACGCATGGCCCAAATATCCAAGATCCAAGTGACCCGCGTTTGGGTGCTGGGTTTTTTTCTAATTTTTTTTAATTTTTTTGCTTATTTAGCCTTCTGAAAACAAAATTCAGATTCATCAGATGGAAATGATCTCATCACATTACAAATTCATTTTCCTGGGAAACTAAACTTCTGGTGTAATCATGGGAAAGTCTCACCTTCCCTTTTTTATTTTCCTTTAACTGAGTTTCTATTGAAATTAGCTTGGCAGGCTAACAGCTCAGAAGCTAAGAGACAAAAGACAGCCCTTTGTTACTATTAGGTTGTTGTTTTTTAAAATCTCATTATTTGCTTACCAATCTCATGATTTCAGGGAGATGGCAAGTGATTTCTGAATATTTAATGGCATATATACAAATCTATAGAGAAGGCAGGCCCACTCATAATACATTTTCCCAACACAGTAGTCTGTCTGTCCCACTGCCAACAAAAACAGAAGTAAAGCCAGATCATTATTTACTACTGTATCTTTTGTAGTTTTCTTTGAGCTGCAACACTTTCTGTTCACTCCTGCTCTTTTTCTACCTCTTCCAAATTCTTTGCACAACTGGAAACCCGGCTCAGTGAATCCAATCCAATATCACTATAGTCGAGCGAGGAAGGACTTGGCTCCTCTTCAAAGGGAGCTTTTATCAAGTGTTCAGTGTGATGTGACAAAGCAGGGAAGTCTGCCATGGATGCGACGTTTCCAAATCCCCCCCTTCTACCTTGATTAAGCTCAGGAGCCATTGCCCTCGCCAGGGCGATGAACCCTGCCAATGCTCATCTTGTTTACAGCTGTGCGGAGTTTTTAGCATGTTTTCGTGTGATGGACTAGGACAACATGCTTCTGCTTTATGCCCCGGATAAAATCCCATTTAAAATATCAAATTTGTAATATTTTGTCACTGCTATTATAGAAAACAGAAAGCTATGTCTCAGGCTGGCACCCCAGGGCCCCAGCAGCCCTGCAAGGTCTCACTGTCAGTGCAGGAAAGCTTTGGAAGGGGCCAGTAAAAATTAAAAATATTTATCCCAGGACTATTTTATTGTGCTTGGGACAAGCATATGCTCTCTGGTGTGAGCATGCTCTAGACACTGCTGTAAACACCAGCTGAAAATTTCACAGTGGCTGCCATTTCGTTTTGCCCTATTTTATTTTGTATGTTTCCCTCTTAGTCCTAGTTTTTGCTTTATTCCTCATTTTGATAAATTTAGATCATTGGATCAAAGTCTTATTTTTTTTTAAAAAAAAAAAGACAAAACATAAATCCCATGCATTTTGCCAAAAAAAAATACTTAGGAAAACATTTTTATTTTACCAATTTCCCAGTTGCCTATAGCAGTCACTTTAAAAATGGCTGCATCTAACTAGTTTACATGAAATTTTCCTCTTTCTTTTTTCTCTCTTTTTTTTGTTTTCCCTTCAAAAAAAACAGGCCAGTTTTTAGAGAAACTTTAGCAGGCAAAGTGCGCATCAGCATCCTGTGAAATTTCCATGTTTAGCTTTGAATTTGTCAGGTTATGTGGAGAAAAAAATATGTTGTGAATTTTCTAGTTCGGTGACTTTGTCGTTTGATGTTCTTGCCTTGCAGTTTGGGCAGAATACACTCGAGGATGGGAGTTTTCCTCTCTGGTTGTTCCTGCCTCTGCTGTGTTTCGTCCAGCTGGCCCAAACCCATCTCTCTGTGCCCAGGCAGCCAACTGGCTGCCTCCTCTTTTCTCTGGATAACCTTCTTCCCTCTTTTGTTGACTAAAATGACATGTGACACTACTTCAGTTGCAGGAAAAAATCAAGATTATGATATAACACTGAACCTTTCTTTGCCCAGGACTCACTAGTTCCCTCTGAAGATATTTGGGGAGGATGGTGGGACACCAGACCTAACCTCAGGTTGAACTTGACTTTGTGCCGTGACTCCAAATGAGGCTGCACTTGCACCCAGGTCTGCCATGGGGGTACATACATGGGAGCATGGTCCTGGGTGTGAAGGCCCCCGGTGTGAAGGCGCCCTCTGTGTGGTGGGGAGGGCTTTTGAGTGCACCCACACTGAGGAAGCACCAGGTCAGCTCTTTGCTCCTTTACCCACCTTGCATGCAGAGAAAAAACCTTGGCTTAGCCTGGGCGAGATCCACCTCGGAGCGCTTGGAAGGGGAAAGTGCCTAATTGCAGGTTGGTACACGCTGCTGGGAAATGGTGCTGGCCCTCAGCCAGCCCGAGGCAGGGAGGTGGCAAAGCTCCTTTGATGCCTGGGCTCCTGTTGAGGGGTAGCTCCCGGAGGGGTGACCCTGCGGGCAGAGCCACGGCAAGGCTCTCCGGCAAGCTGTTCCCATTGCTGCTCACCTGCCTTCCGCTGAGCTGGAGTATCAGCCAGTGCTGGTGCCTGGGTTCTGTTGTTTCAGGCCGCAATGGGTAATTTTTAATCCCCCTATTCAAAGTCTTCTGAGGAACAGGAGGGGAAACATACGGCATATGCTCACCTCGGCTCCCAGGAGGCGTGGGGGAGCGTGTCCCAGCAGCTGCTGGGGTAAGCCTCGTCCTTCTGTCCAAGACCGCATCCAAAAGGTGTGCTCAGGGTGCCTGGGCATCACCCCACAAGCAGGTGGGCTCCGACGACTGGGCAGGACTGGGGGTTCCAAAATCCCTTCCTCCCCTCTGCGACCTGACAGTCATGGGCAGTGCAGAGGGACCAGAGGAGAGACTCCATTCTCTCCTGGGTCTCCTTCAGACAGACCAGCTCCACAGGGGCATCAGGGGCACCTGGGAAGCACCATTTATCCCACAACCACCATGCTGGGGCAGAGACTGTCAGGATATGGGTGCCTTAGGCATTTGGAAGTTGGTTGGATTAAAGACTCACATTTCACCAAAGAGGATCCCTGGTGAGATCTGGGCTGGATGTAGCTGTGACCTCAAACCCATGGGACATGTGCAGCAGTGGTAGGTGGGGGCAGGCTGCAGTGCTCAGCCACCAGAGACCCGCCTGCTGGATCCTGAGCCACCCAATGTCTTCCCTTGTCATCAGATCTCCAGGGCATCACGTCTTGGTGCGCTGTCATTGCTCAGTGTCCTGGCCTTCATCCCGACCCTACTGCAGACACAGGAACAGTCTCGGGCATTTGTAGAACCAGTATCTCCTCTTCTCCCTTCGCTTGCTCCCTCCTGCATCCCCCGCCACCTACCCTGAGCTCACTCTCTCACTGCATCGCCTGCTCTGGGCACCATCTGCTGAATTTTGGGCTGTCTCATCTCACCAACTGTCGTTTGTCCTGGCTGTAGTGCAAACGTGCTCATATTTTGCATCAGAGGACCCCTAGACCGTTCGCTTTGTGGACCAGCCGGCCTGTCGGAGAGGAGCCAAGCAGTTGGCACTCAACAAGCAACGAGCATTAATAAAAGCATTACAGTGAGGTTAGTGCCTCATTAAAGTAATGCTAACGAACCAGCTGCCTTCCAAAAGTATGAAATTTTAACTAACGCTTCCTCCTCCTGATTTTATGTATAATTAAATCTTCCTAGAGAGGCAACATTCCGTTCTCCAGGCTGCTGTGGCGTAAGCACAGCCAGATGCAGAGGAGTTGCTCTGGAAATGCCCCCGTGCTCTCGGGAGCAGTCTCTGGCCCCGTCCTGCAGCCTTATTGTACACGGTGCAAAATCTCTGCGGGGCCAGGCAGCGTGGTCGGGGCCGAGGCTGGTCCAAGGGCTGCCCATAGCTTGCCAAGATGCTGAGATGAAAGGCAAAGGCCAGGCTGCTCCTCTTCGCTGCTTGCACCCTTGGCCAGGGGTGTCTGGGAGGGAGAGGTCCCACAGCTCGTGTGTGGGAGCTGCCGTGCCCTGTGGTCCGTGGACACTTGCTGCTCCACAGGCAGCGGATGGAGATGTCTGGGTTTGGGGGTTGGGGATGATGCATCTCGGCTGAGTGTCTCAGATGGGAAGCAGCAGGGATTCATACCGGAGAGTTTTTGCTCTGGGCCCTCCTCCAGCCTCCTCGAGCACCCTTAGGGCTGGCTCCAGGTGGTGGTCCCCGCTCCCCACGCAGCCCCGGGGCTGTGGCAGGCACCCCGCTCCCCGTCCAGCC
>NW_009732894.1:25235-27506 GCF_000703405.1 Apaloderma vittatum | reverse complement strand
GCCCGCCGAGCCCCGTGGCTTCATTGTGAAGCAAATTAATTCTCTCCCCTGCGCCGAGGAATAGCCGTGCTCTTGGGAAGGTTTGGCAGCGGCCGCGAGGAAAGCAGCTGCTCCAAGACTCACAGCCCCTTTTTATTTGGTTTGCCTGGTTTTAGCAGCATGTGACGGGCACGTCAGTGCCGGACACAGCCACAGGGCATCTCGCTGGCTGGACGGCTGGGGGTGCTGGTTCCCTGTTTTCTGCGAGTGCACGTCTTCCCACGGCTAGTCCTCCTCCTCTCCGGCAGGTTTTTATTCTCATGCTCTCTTGAAGCAAACCCAGAGGGTTGGGGTTTTTTTCGTTGTTAAAGACAGTGTTTAGTGGACTAATCCCTCTTTTTTTACCTTGCGAATGGGGAGGGTACAGGGCAAACCCAGTGTTTTTAAAGCTAGATTTCTTGAAGGGGAGCAACAAACCCAAATGGTTTCTGCTGGTTTTATCAGTTTGTTTGGACGATCTGCCCCGGGGAGAGGCTGTCATCAGAAAGAGCTCGGTGTTACACCACTGCTTCATGTTTGACCTGTTGCGAGCCTGACGGCAGGGACTTGTGCCCAGGCTGTTCCCCTGCCGCTTCCTCAGGCTGATGGGTCTGAGGGAGCTGCACAAGCAGTCATTTGGTTTTGGGGAGCACGACCTGGGGCTTGCAGTGTCTCAGGGTGTGGGACAACCACAGCCTGGGGCACATCCCCTCTCACTGCACAATTTCCTATTTGTTTCTGGCATTACAGATTTTCTTCTTCCAAAGGCCCCAGCTCTGGAGACAAGCAGTATCCTCGTTGCAGTGAAATTAATTGGGTGTCCGGGGGCAAAGGTAAAACTAAAGCATATAAGTAAATGTTTGCAGGATCAGGACCTTATTCAGGCATAAATCAGGTAGCTCCAGCCAACAATAGAATTACCTAAGTATAAAATCCCATGTAAGCCAGTAAAATCAGCTCCAAACCTGCTATGAATTTGCTTTTTGTTTCCATGCCAGGAATATATCACTTCTAACTGCTGCAATCAGGTCTGGTCTTTTTTTTTTTTTTTTTTTTTGTAATGCGCTTTTGGGCACACTTATTTCCCGTCACCAGCAGATACCATGGAGCCTGACCCTCCTTTTCTTGGGCATGCCCCAGCCTGCTTCACCCACAATAAGTTGTCACTATCAGGGAAATTTTTTTTTCTTTCCTTGCCTTTTCTGTTACTGCAATCAGTAAACAAAGGGACAGCAGTGACGATCCAAAACCCTTCTTTGTATTTGCCTGGGAACAGAGTCAACTATTTGTTGGTCTTTTGTTGCTAGATTTTTTTTTCTTTTTTAACTGGTGACCGTTTAAAGGGCTACTGGTACCTGTGATGCAGCATATACCAGTGTTGCAGGGTTTGTTACCAGATGGCACTGGGCAGTCACAGGGCAGGCAGTGAAGAGGACAGGGATCTGCGTCTGGGAGGTATCAGATCAAATCAAAGGTCCAGGGCACAGTGGTCCCTGCTGTCCTCCCCAGAGAACGTGAAAAGAACCTGCAGGGTTTTTCTGGTCATTGAACATGCCTCAGTTTCCCCAGTTCTCAGCACACTCTTTTGAGGTGATGGCTCGTGGCACACCTCTGCCATAAGCACAGCTCCGTGTCTTGGGTTTGTTTGGAGTGGGAGTCCTCTAATGCCACAGAGGGGATGGCTGGCTGGCAAAGAAAATAAATTGCCCTGAGCTGGCGTCCTTTAGAAGCCATTATTTCAATAGATCATAAACATTAAGAAGTGCTGGGGGGAAGCCAGGTGTGACTCGCAAATGGGAGGACCTGTGTGCCAGCTTGGCTGCCAGCGCTTGTCCCAGCAGAGCAGCTCCAGGTGAGGGTTCTCAGAGCAGCAGCCCCCTCTCTCCCCTCTGGGCTGTTTCAGGAAACTTTTTGCAGCCCCATGAGGAATTCCACTTGCGCCTTCCAGTGTGGGAAGGAGCTGGGGGGAGCAGGTTTGCACTGCTGCCCTTTTCCGATTTCTTTGGTGCTTACTTTTGTTCAGCTCTGGAGCAAAACCCAAGCCCTCAGAGTGACTGCTCAGATAGTGTCAAAGCATCCTTTTGCATCCAGAGAAGGGCTTTCCTCCCACGAGTCCCCACGCTTTGGCCACTGGCAGGGGCTGGGAGCACCCTGGTGCCATCAGAGCTGTTTGTCACCCCCGGGTGCTTGGGAGCACGAGTGGGAGCTGCTCCCCTGCCTGTGCCCGCCATAACCACCGTGCTGCAAACCAAC
>NW_009732894.1:22042-25206 GCF_000703405.1 Apaloderma vittatum | reverse complement strand
CACCCCCGGGAGCCACACGGTGTCTCTGGGGCTTTGACTGAGCTGAACGAGACCCAGAGCAGCCTGTGGGGTTGGGCTGTGAGCCTTGGTGAGTCCAGGAATGGGGGGGGCTGTCCTCCACTGCTTGGGGGTGCAGGCTGTCCACCTGGGCGTTAGTGTCTCCCGCCTGTGCCCAGTGGAGATCAGGGCAGGTGGCACTTAAAAGAGGATGGTTCTGTGATCAAGTGATGCAAGTGAAGGGAACAGCAGCTCGTGCTGATGTTTGAAACAGAAAACAGACAGAAGTGGGTCAGGGGAGCTTGGGGCTGTACAGTGCTTGCCAGAGAAGATACATTCTGACTGGTTACGGGTTCATTTTTTTAATTGTGTGCCTATAATGCTCATTTTTTAATTGTGTGCCTATAAAGCAGTGTCATGCAAAAAAAAAAAACAAACACCCACAAAAACTAACCCCTGCATAAACTCTTTTCAAAATTAATAACTACAACTTTTTTCAGCCATTGTCTAAAAAGGATGTTGCAGCACTGCTGAGACTTCCCTTCTCTCCCACCTCTCTTCACCGAAATATGATATTCTGATATAACTGATGGGGCATTTGGACTCTGATAGCATTTGCTCCCACCCAGTCTCTTGTGACAACTCTCCTGCTGCCTCGCAGAGCTACATGAAGGTACGTAAGATTTACACCCCCACTTTCCCCTCCAGAATGAGGATGAGAACTGGAAAATTCCTCCAGTTCCTCAGCAGAGGGGTTGGGGTGATAGAGCTCTGCACGAAGCAGCTCTGGCAATGGGCTCTCGCAGTTTTCTCTGCTTGCTGGGCTGAAAATCATGACCTCGGCCGTTGCAGTGGCTGCTCTCTGGAAGTACTCTGCAATGAAATCTGTTTAAACAGCAATAGCAGAACTGCTGGAACAGTTTATACATCTGAATCTAGCGAAGGTGTTAATTTGTCTCAGGGGCAAAAAAAGCATCCTGTGAAACTTCTAGAGGCTTTGCTTGGTTTTTCTGCACTTGAAAAGACTCTTAGGCCTCTGCCTTGTGTTTGTGCATCACTGTGTGGAGGAGAACGCCCGGCACAGAGCAGCCACCTCTGCTGATAATGGGGAAGTTGGTGTCTGGTCCTGCTGCCAGTCGGCTTTAGCTTGGAGAGAAGTCTTCACAAACCAGCTTGCTTTGCAGCGTTTTACAGCAAAGTAGAAGATGCCTGGAATTATTCGTTAGTCGCCAAGCAAATGTTTTGCTGTTGAAATGTTCTAGGGAGGCCGTTTACAAAGTCTTGGTTGAGAAAAGTGCTGAAAAGTTAGAGCCTTTCACATGCCCAGGCCCAGGCCTGGGACTGGAGGTGGAGATGATGGAGCTGGAGCTGCAGAGGTCACCCAGGGCTGAAGAGCAGGGAGAAGTTCATTTGTAATGCAAATGTCTGCTTGAGCCTGGCGTAGACAGTGGAAAGCTCTTGAATTATTTTAAGCAGAGGACAAAAGTTCTTTCCCTCCCCCTATCATCTTGGATCCTTGTAAAAACAAAACAAAACAGAAACCTCTGCACGAACCATCTGACAATGATCAGCGCTCGGCTTTCCTGGCAAGAGTGGGGTGGCCAAGCACACCCAGGCACATGGAAATAGAAAAATTAAGAAGAAAAAAAACAACAACAACAAAAACCAACAACAACCCTTACTGGAAGCGGATGGACTTTATTTTATCTCGATGACAGCACAAACTAATTGTTCTCCAGCCTTATCTCCAGGAGGGTGCAGGGGACAGGCTGAGGGGCTGTCCCTGGGTGACTGGCAGAGATGCTTCCCTGCTGCCTACCTGGGGGCGAGGGCTGGCTGCTGTTCAGCCTGGGCTCTCCAGGCAAGGAGGAGGGCAGCAGGGGTGGCTATTTTGGTTGCATGAAGCACTTGCAGGCCAAAAGTTCAAGCCAGCAGCCCGGCTCATGCAGAAGAGCCACCCGTGCGCAACGGCGAGCTTCCTGCACCGGCAGTGGCTGGGCTCTCCCGGCCGCCCTGGGTGCCGGCCGCGGCTTTGCATGAGCAGATGTGCATTTCACGGCTGCTAAGAAAACCCTGTCACTATTTACATAGCGGCAAGGGGCGCCAAGGGGACAAAGCGGAGCCTTTTCCACACGGGACACCGTTCCTGTGGGGAGAGTGGCTGAACCTGTGCCGTGTGCTCCTGCAGCGGGGGCTGCGCCATGGAGCGGGGCTGCCCTGTCCACAGGGATCTGCACCAAAAAACCCACCTGTTTTCCACACAGATTGCACTCTGCAGAGTGGTTTTTCCCCTCAGCCAAGTTCTCTCCCAGACTCAGCATCCCTGTGCCCCCCACAGCGAGTGAAAGCCCAGGTAGACAGCTGAGCTCTGGAGTGCAGCGGGCTGGTTAAATTGGGGATAAACTAGCTTTTAAAAGGGGACCTGAGACAGGCCATTGCCCTTCACTGGCTGCTCCCCAGCCAGGACACCTGCAAAGGAGGGGACACATGCACGGCTGGGCCCGCAGACAGACCCATATTTTGAGGTTACCAGCACGGCAGAAGGGGCCAGCACGATGTGAAGCTTATTTAACGTGAGGTTTTTGAAGCCTATGATTGCTCCTGTCGGTCACTGCCTGGGAAGGAGTGATGCCCGTCTGTCTTTGAGCTGATTGGTGTGAGCTTGACTGGTTTTACTAGTTGTGTCATGAATAAAAGCATTAGTATCATGAATAAAAGAATAAGCATGGTGTGCCACAACAGCCCTTCCTCAGAGCCGAACTGTGACCAGAAGAGCCTGAAGGTGACACTGAAGCCGGGGCAGAGCAAAGGGCATGATTTTCCTCGGCATGGCCAGGTGATGCCAGCAGGACCTCCCCAGTGATCCCAGCGTGCCTCCTCGGAGCGCAGTGACAGGAGCTCGGGTTTGTAACACGGTAGCGCATGGACACGTCCTCTTCCTATAAAATGCTTCATTTCCACAGTGCCACGTCTGTGCTGCAAGCTCTCCACTGCAAGTCTTCACTGCTTAAAAGCAGTTGCTCTCGTGGGCACTTCTAAAGTCATCAGAAAAAATCTGTGTGGGCGTTACAATGTTTGTTTTCCCTGATAACTATTTTTAACCTTGTTTTCCATTTCCCTTGGCTGGGACCTTCCCTACCTCCAGTTTCTAAGCATTGGATCATCCT
>NW_009732894.1:17301-21536 GCF_000703405.1 Apaloderma vittatum | reverse complement strand
CTTGGCACATCAACCTGTAGCACCCAGGATGCATGGCAGACACCCGCCGTAGCCGGGGCTGTGCTGGATCTGTGCCTTGCACGTACGGAGCTCAGTGTGTCTGAGAGGATGGGAAGCGTGCGTGTGCGTGTGCGTGTGCGTGTGCGTGTGTGTGTGTGTAAACCCAAGGGTCTCACTGTGACAATGATCTTGAGGTGCCTCACTCACACAGAGACCCTCATACCTGTCCCTAAACCCACTGCCTGTGCAGAAGCTCTTGGCTCAGTCTCTGGACCTGAAGCCAACTGCTGTGTCCATCATCTGTCCGTCCATCCGTCCGTCCATCCATCCCACTGAGCAGGTCCCAGCCTCCTCCAGCACCAAGCTTGTGTGCTCTGCACAGCAAACGTTTCTGGCAGTTTAGACGGCAGCTACAAGACAATATTCATGCGCTCTTCAGCTTTACTGGGCACATGACCTGGATGGTGCCAATGGTATAAACATTTGGCTTCAATTTATTACTTTTTTCAGCAGGCTCTGTCTCAACTGGGCGGCTGCAGAGTGGCTCTGGGGCTGGGGCTGGGGCTTGTCCCCTTCCCCGTGGGTGTGGAGAGAGGAGCCGAGGCAGGTGGCTGGCATGCCTGGCTGGGGCAGCCTGACAGCATTTACCCAACTTGATGGGATATTTTTATTTTTTTTTCCATTCAAGTCTGTGCAGAGCTGCTGGCAGGACTGGAGCTTTTGTGCAGATTGCAGATGCCCAAAATATCTGTATTCTGGACTGAACAGACTGAGGCTGAAGTGCCCGCGGTTGGCTGATTGAAGAGAGCATATGGGAATGCAGAAAGCCAGCCAGCCAGCCAGACACCCACGGGGAAAGTGCCTGAGCATGTATGGCAGCAGTGGGCGAGAGGACGGGGAATTCACCGAGCACTGCTCAGCCCAGGGCTCCCTCCGGCAGGAGCCAAGGATGACCCCGGACCGCGCGTGCCTGTCTCCCCGCCACAGCTCTCCCATCAGCATGTGATCTTTTTCCTATTTTATGCCGCCTGCTGAAACGTGAGCTCAGTCCAGGAGACGGTTTTGACCCAGACCAGCTTGTGCTCACCCCAGCCATGCCTGGGCACAGCTCGAGGGCTTGGGTCCTGCCCAGCGTTCTCCAGCCTCCCAGCAAACCGGCTGCATCCGTGCCAGCGATGGCCGCATCTTACTGGGACAGAGGTGGTATTTCCAGCCCAAAATAATTCAGAAAAACAGTTTCCCAGATTTAGTCTGCAAGCCAAGGCTGGGCTGAGCTGGACAACAGTAATGGGGCTCCTGTAAAGCCTTATCCGCCTCATATATACTCTTTCAAACACATATATGGATAGACTGACCTATCTATAGAAAACAAGCTTGTTCATACATATCTCTAATTAGATTTATATAGAATATAAATATGTTGGTTTGTTTCTTTTTTAACACATAAAAATTCATTGGAAACAGGACACTAAATTAGTTTACTTTACTAAAGACTAACATACACGGCTGAAAATCAGGTAGGATGTAGTTTATGGAGGGTTTTTCTTCCCCTGAAGGGAAGAAAACCATATTTATGTCTAAAACCTGCTAATTTTAAAGGCAGTGCACAGAAAACTAATGGTACAATTTATTTCTTTCATTTTACTCTTTTCATTTTGCAAAGCTTAAACTTTTTTAATGCGCTGGCATGTATGCGGCTCATGTAAACACAACCAGCTGAGGCTACTGGAGAAAGCAGATGGAGCTTGGTACCTGCGTGTGGACACTGACCCCAGGGTTTGTCTAGAGATAGAGATGAAATGGGAGCCACTCAAGTGTGCTCAGTCTGATTTTAGAAGATCTTTTGAGTGTTAAACATGTAATAAGATGCTTAGTGATATTTTCACACCAAGATATGTTCCTGGCTGATTTACAAAAGGCCACAGTCTCCAGCTTTACATGGGTAAATGCTTTTAGAAGTTGGCTTCTGGGATTTTGGAGCATATCAAACACAGACTCGCTGAATGTCAGGGGTTGGAAGGGACCTCGAAAGATCATCTAGACCAACCCCCTGCCAAAGCAGGATCACCTAGAGTAACCTAGAAACCTGCCCATGCTTTCTGGTTAACTCTAACCCTGATCCTATATCCCAAGCCGTAGGCTGGGTTTTGCACCTGAGCACTTTTCCAGGGCTCCAGTGACAGCCCAGGACCCTGCTGTGTGAGGCACTGTTCACCCGGCAGTGCAGCATTTGCAACTCTCAAAAATTACTTTACTACACCTAAGCAGCCTATTAAATTCTGGAATCCTACACATATTCGATTCAATAGGATTTAATGATCAGGCTGCCTGAGCTGCCTCCCAAACTGGGACCTGATCTCCTCTCTCAAGTCAGTCCCTTAGATTATTTCACCTTTAAAATGCTTAAAGATGGGTATGGCTGTTCTTCAAACCAGGTGAAGACTATCTATAACAAGAGGTCAGTAATACTAAAGTGCTCTGGTGCAATTAGTTAATTAATTACGATTCATTAATACTAGCCCTGACCCAGGGCAATTTTCTGTTCTCTCTCCTCTCTGCTGTACCACGGTTTGGTGGATGGGGTGTGCCGTGGTGGTGCAGTCCCCCCCATTGCTGCCTGACACCCAGCAGACAGCTTCAGCCCCCTACATGAGGGATAACGGGGACCATAACAGGGGTAAGGTGGCAGGCGAGGCAGCAAGCCCAGATGTTGCTGCAGAAGCTGCAGCTCAAAGGTCACAATGGGGAGAAGGAAAAGATACTTACTTTGTGTATCCATGTATATATTTCTATATATAAACTATATATGCATGTTTAAACATATCTCTACATAATTATATAGTCAAATTATATACAAGTTTAAACACCTATACAAATAAATACATTTACTCATGGTCACAGATTTAGGGCTCTCTTGAGAAAGGTGCGTATGCCCTGTGCTCATGGCTGGTGCTGCCCTCAGTCCCTCTGTGACAAACCCCCATGCCATGGAGCCACTGCCCTGAGGTTCGCAGCTGAGGCTGGGCACAGGTTGTACCCATCGCAGGGACGTGCTGTGCCTTTACTGCCCAGTTTCACCCTAAAACAGCGCAGCACTTTCAGAACAACCATCTCCGACTTCGTCCTCTTTAATGTGTCCATCTCTCACCTTTCCATCACCAGCTTCTCCATCTCCACCAGCCTCTCCAACTCCACCATCAGCTTCTTGAGCATGGGCACACAGCTAATAAATCTGAGCCTTTAATTGTCCTCCCACACAGCCGTGGCCTTATCTGAGCCATCATCCCTCCCGCTAAGCTGTGTTACACCTCTGCGTTTCCAGGTTTGTGCTGCTGGTGTCAGCAAAAGGGTAAACCCACTGTCTTTTGGCTTCAGTTTTAGGTACAAATCCCCCCAGTAACACCTCCTGGTTGCGTGGTCCCACGTGACAGGTAAGACATGGTGTTGTAGCTCTACCTGCGACCGATGTACAAACCCTCTGCTTTTATCTCATGTAAGGTCTCACTTTTTTGGTTATGGAGCTGAAAGTATGCAAAACATAAATCCCATTGCTAAAGACATCAATAAGAGGGGAAGGGGGTGCTGGTTCCGATCACTATTTACAGCTGGTTGTTATTCAGGTTTCAGGAAGCCCCAGGGGAGATTTATTTAACCCCCATCCCTATAAGCTCTGGCACTTTTCCACGGCCCTCTGGGACAGTGGGGAGGACACTCTGGTATCAGGAGCCGCGGGTCTATCGGGCTGAGCAGAAGCTTTTCCAGGAACTATCTAGTGCAACACATGACTGTGCCCCCGGCCGAAGGGCGATACGTGACAGGCATTCACCGGGCTCCCGGCGAGTCAGTTGACTTTGTTATTCAAACTATTTTAGTGATGGTTTTTAATCCCAGGCTTAAGTTTTTCTCTTTCTTTTTCTTTTTTTTTTTATTTTTTTTTCTCTCTGAACAAGGGAATCTCTACGTTGGCAGGATTCAGAGAGGCACAAAGGAGGGGAATAAAAACAAGATTCAGCCAGAAGAGGGGGAAAAATCCCGATGCTGTTAGCATTCCCTGTGTGTGAGGGGGGTAAAAATATTTTGCTGTGGACTTTATTTTAAAGAGTAAGCGCCAAGAGCAGCCCAGTCACTATGCAAATAAATCCTGCGCTCGGCCTTTCTCTCTCAGCCTTAAAGTTTTGGCGCTGGGCTCATTAGCTGCAGGAGCAGACCTGTGGGGCTGGCGGGACCCTCAGTGC
>NW_009732894.1:13254-17070 GCF_000703405.1 Apaloderma vittatum | reverse complement strand
ACAGGAGCCTCGCCCAAGCCATCCCCTTCCCAAAGCAGGCAGGCCGAGAGGCTCTGGCATGAGCCACGACACCCTGCGGGCAGCCTGGGGGGCCGGGGCTGTCTCTCTGCTCGCTGCTGCCCAGCGGGAAGGAAGGTGACACCGGGTTTGTTGGGTGATCACCAGGATCTCGACACTGGCATTTATGGTGACACTTCCCCATGAAAGCACAGAGACTGCACGTGCTCCAGCTCACGCAAGCCAAGGCTCACCCTGACAACCCCAGTGTGATGGTTTCCTACGGAAAAATTAAAAAAAAAAAAGAAATTTGTCATGCAAATGACTGGGCATGGGGGCACAGCTGCTGGGAGGTGGCCTGGACCGGGTCAGCAGCCAGCACGGCCACAGGAACAAGGTCTGGTCCACCCATGGCCGCTCCCATCCCTGGAACCTGCTGCCAGGGCTGCCCTGCCAAAACCATCCAGCCCTCGCGGCTCCTGCCTGTGCTCCCGGGGCTGCACGTTCCTGCACTGAACCCTCTTCCAGAGCACCGTGACTCCCCAGCTCGTGCCCACCCTCTGCTCCCGCCTGCCCAGCGCGGTGCCGAGCTGCCCAGGGTGAGCTTGTTTTGTGCCAGGACAACATAAGGCACATGGTGCCTTTGCAATGCATGCAAAGAAAAAAAAAAAAATTACATTTTTAAGCAATTGCAAAGCGATTTAAGCACTTATCCTGTGCTACCATCACCACTGAGGAACCACGCAGACACTGCCTCTCACCCGCATTATGTTCTGTGTTTGACTCTTGTCTCCCTGACACAGGGACCCATTGGGCTCTATCCCCTTTTCCAGCCCAGCACTGGGTCAACGAAGCCCTTGGGCTCCTTTTCAGGGGGCCGCAGCCTGTCCCCGTCACCTGCCCCTGCAGCCCGAGTGCCAGCCGGGACGCAGGACGGCAGTTTCATTGTTCTGCTCGGCCGCAATTTCACAGCTGGGTTTGCGCAAACAGGAAGGCAGCAGGTTGTGCTCCTGTTTTGATGTGGGTGTCTCTCAAAGTGAGCCCGGAGCAAACGGGAGCGGGATCCAGGAACGGCATTCGGCAGCGGCGGGCTGGGTGCTGCTGCTCAGTTTTGGCCACCTTTCAGGAAATTAAGAGCCAGCTAAATGGAAAATCATCACTCTTCTCACTTCAAAATGCACAGGACGCACGTGGGTTTTTTCCAGCAAATCTTCTGAGGCCTTGCTCTTTCTGTTGACGGGGGGAGATATGGGTCCCCCATGAAGACAAAAGCCAGCACTGGGCAGTGCCGGAGCCAGGCAGCACTGCGCCAGGATGGGCACCCCAACGTCGTGGGCTGGGGCTGAGCTCCCAGCATCCCCTTAGGCCTCCAAAATCCTTCCCTCCCTCCTCCTCAGAAAGACTCATGACAGGCAGAAAGAATTGCTGAATAACCTCCAGCCCTGACAGTACTTCAAAGGCAGGTTTCTCGGGCCAGGCTGCGCTCCCCGCCAATGTCGTGCTGGATCCAGCACCCAGCTCTTACTTTCTGGCAGCCCCACAGCCACATCCAGAAAGCAATTACTTAAAAAGGAAATAAATGTCACCCACCCGCAAGCAAAACCCCAGACAGGATGAACAGAGGCCCACCAGGACCTGCATTCTCACACAACATGAGCAAGGGAGGAACGACCTGTTTCCATTCATTGAGATGGGCTGTTTACTCTGAAGCCTACTGATGACATTAGACATGCCCACTGTGTGCCATTAAGCTCACCAGGGAAGTTGATCAGAGTGTGCTGAAGTGCCTCTGCTTCCATCCTACAGCACCCTCTTCCCCCAGGGCAGCTTTGGCATCGTCACCTTCAGCAGCAACATACACTGGTGCCAAAGACACTGCGGCCCTTCGGCCTTAACCATTACAGGGATGAACTAGATAACTGATGTGATCAAATGGAATTAATTTTATTTACTTTTAAAAACCGATACTTGAAGTTTGCAATTGTCAATACCTGAAAACGAAATTTCTAAAGCAAGTTGGTTGGGAGAAGTCAAACGCAGACACCTCGCTAACGCAACAAGCCGAGAGCCTCCCCGCCGCCCGGGCCCCTCGGGATCAGAGGCCCTCAGCAACCTGGCCCTGAACAGGGGCAAGGCTTTGGCAGACCGCTCACTTTTGGGTGGATGAAGCTTTGGAAGAAAAAAACCCTTATTCTAAAAGCAAATAACAGAAGTGATATCTTGAGGATTCAGGGTCCAGATCTGATCTCAGCTGTCCCGGTTTCCACTGGAGCTGCACCAGGACAGCAGCACTTTACCCTCCCTGCTCCGCATCGGCTGAGCCTGAACAAGTGCCTGGCGCTGGGCTCAGCTCTGCCGTGATGCTCCAGGCGCTCAGAAACCCTTGGGAGGTGCAGAGCAAGCGAAGGGCACACGGGACGCACTGCGGGGGACGGAGGCACCCCTGTGATCCGAGCAGGGGCTCCCGCCAGGCTCTGCTGCAGGACCAACCCACCCCGGCACGAAGGTCCAAACATCGCCAGGCTGGGTCAGTTTCGAAGTACTCCCGAATGGACTTCGGCCACGCAAACATGGTGCCATACGGTATCAAATCAATTTAAAAGTTAAAATAGTTTATTGCTGTTCTTTGTAGAAATGCACTTAACTTACATCATCTCCTCTCTTCCTTCAGCTGGCTGTTGGATCATAGGCATAAAAACATTACGCTTACCCATTTGTTCAATGACACAACACCTTTTTCTTTTCCTTTTGCTCCGCTCATGATATTCTCCCAAGCTTTGCTGACCAACAGCCTCAAATCTCTTTTACATAAATACTGTAAATGTCTCCATAGGTTGCAGCATTGTAACAAAAGATCTACCGAAGTAGACAAAATGTTCGGTATTCTTGGTTGGTTTTTTTTTGCATTTAAAAATATACCTAAATTTGAGATAATCTTAACAGAGTAACAACTACAATAAGAAAATAGTACAGTGCGTTGACTAAAGGAATATTCTGCTCTCCTTCAAGCCAATATTCCCTTTTGCATGTTGAAGTGATTCAGCAATTACTTAAGAACTTTTACCTACGTACAATAATTTAGTAAAATGAGAATTAAACAAGGCAGATACTTACTACTATTCTTCTGTCTGCAATTCACAGCTCATGCGAATAAAATCGCAATAAATATTAAAAAATAGTTTTTCTTTTTCTTTTTTTTCTTTTTCTGTAAGGCATCTCTGAGTATTACAAAGTTTTTGTACAACCAAAAAATAAGATTGTTTTTTTCAATGTTCTCCAAGTACCTCTGTACCTCAACAGTAAATAAGAGGATTGCAGGTTTGATGAGGAAAGAAGGGCTGATAGGGAAGACGGGGTAGGGGTGGAAAGACCACGGGTGATGGAAGCAGACCGCGATGTGTGCAAGAATCTGTAGTTTTCCTGTGAAACATTTCAGTCATTTTTAGAACATCTTCAAGACAGTATCTGTCCAGATTGGAAAAAAAACCAACATCAATAACAACAAAAAAAACTTACCAGAAGTTCATTTTCAAAAGCACAGTCAGGCTGCAAGGGTTTGGATTCGCCCTTAACACTATAAATAGCTTAGGTATTGATATGAACCTACGTAAAGGGGATAAAGGGGCGGAGGGGGATCTTTTTTTCGTTTGTTTTGTTTCTTTTATTGTTTTTTTTTTTATTTTTTTGTTGCTTCTGCTGTCCTAGTCGGATCCTTCCACAGTAAAAGATTGTCCTAGGTGGCGGAGGCGCGGGCAGGGCCCTCACTGCATGCGGTCGGGCTGCAGCTGCTGGGGCTGGTACTGCACGAAAGCGGTGGCG
>NW_009732894.1:12784-13154 GCF_000703405.1 Apaloderma vittatum | reverse complement strand
GGGCGTAGGCAGCCGTGGTGTACTGGGAATAGGCTTGGCTGGCGGCGGTGTAGTCGATGTAGGGAGATGTGATGGACTGCACAGGGGTAGGGATCACCACGCTGGGCTGGATGATAGCTTGCGGGTAAACATAGTGAGGCGTGAGGCTGTGGAGGCAAAGGCAGAGAGTCAGCGAGGGGCCGGACGGGCCCCCTCCTTCCCCCTCGAAAAATTCACGTGCGTCAGTCACAGAAACTGTGCTGCCCAGCAGTGCTGCCCTCGAGTGAGGGCTATGAAAAGCAAAACACTCCTGGACCCCGAGGGTGGAAGTAGTGCAAGGTGAAGCACGGACTGCAAGACGAACACAAGCCCTGGTCTCCATGTCTTACAT
>NW_009732894.1:0-12717 GCF_000703405.1 Apaloderma vittatum | reverse complement strand
TGCCTGGCTTCCCGCTCTCTCCCGGCCCCTGACACGCCCTGCCTGTCCCAGCCCGTATCCTCCAGGTTCACCTCGCCCGAGAAACAAAACCCTGATGGAGGCTCCTGAGGACCCACAGCCCCTGTAAGTCACCTCCCAGCACGGGGGGCATGGGGTGGCTCCTCCACTTGTCCCACCAGGGATGAACACTGTCCCCAGGGCCTTCCAGCTCGCCTCCTGCTAAGAGTCGCTAAACATTTAAGCCCATGTTTCCATAACACTGGATGTTTAGGGCAATGCTACAGGGTGTTTGTTGTAAAACACGAGACATTAATTCTGGTTTTCTTCCCTTCAGTAACACTCCTCAGCACTCCCCGGCCCAGCAGCGATGCTCCTGTGCCCAGGCTCTGTGGCCAGCTGGCCCCTGGGTCGCCTCTGCCCTGCGGATGCAGGTCCTACAGCGTTGCTGTTCACCAGCCCCTGCCCTGAGGTAGCCGTGCTGCTGAGAGGAATTTAACAACGCCACAGTCAATTAAAGTCTATAGACTGAAAGATCCTGCAGATCATTAATGCAGGATTGCCCACTAATTTGCTGGAAACTGCTAATGAGGGGGGAAAAAAAAAAAAAAGTAGCAGTAAAATGAGAGAATGAGAGGGCTGTATTTCCCAAAGGGCCCACAACAAGTCAGGTCTCAAATAAGAGCAAAAACCGCACAAACATGAAGGTTTATGTCCATCCACACACAAAAAAATGGGCGACTGCTGCAGAGCGCAAATGGTATCTGCCTGCTTGGCAGCTGAGCTCCACTGTGGGCAGGCTCCGCAGATCTCGGGGCTAAGGGGGGGGTGCAGACTGCCACCAGCAAATGGCACATGAACCCTGAAAGATTAGAGCCACGTGCACCAAGAAGTGAGTGCTGTGGAAAAGGTCCCCTTGGCCAGCTGCTTGCTGAATCATGTAAGGCAGCAGCATGAACCAAAAGCCATCCTCCGGAGAGCCCATTCCATCCTGCCCCCAAACCCAACTTGGTGTGGCAAACAACAGCAACAACAAAAAATCAAAAATGGTAAAACTTTGCAGAGAGCTTATGCAGATTCAAATATTTTGGGGATTTTTGTGTGGATGTGTGACAGCACATTTTAAAACACAACCACTTTTGAAAGCCTCCCACAGGCTTTTCACAAGACACAGGCTTGTATGTGCCTAAGCTGCTCTTTAAAGAAGCCGAGCTCAGTTGCTGCAGGAGATGTTATGCTGCCCACTTGCTCCTCTGGGACTGGCAACCCCAGCAGACTTGCCAACCTGCCCAGCAGCAGGACCTGGGGCTCAGCTGCTTCTTGGGGGACTGGACACTTCTGCCAGGTGGATCACCAGCTGCCCTCATTCCACCTGAACGTCCATCCTAGGTCTCAGCCACCACCTACAATATACTGGGGTCCAACTGGGGCTGTTCCCATTCGTTTTACAACCCATACTGGATGGTTTAACCTGCTCTTCAGGCAGAAGAAAGGCTTCTCACAAACAAGTGCTCATCTGAATCGAGTTTTCTCTCATTTTCCCACTCACACATGTACCTTGTTTTTTCTTGAGGCAATTTGCATGATGAGAGAATGATTGCTCTCCTCCCCTCAGACAGCAACACTGCCTCCAAAATCAGGGTCCTTATATGTAAGAGAAGCAGGACCCCAACCTTTGACCAATCAAGTGCAAGACTCCTCTGGAGGCCAGAGCCATCCCTGACATAGTGCAGAGAAAGGGACCTCAGAGCCCTTCAGTCCGTAAATGCACCATACCCAATACCACCCTGTGACTAAGAAGAATGAGATGAGGTGGCAGAAATTCACCGAAACACTTTGGGTTTAGTTCTGATCTACACTGAGGCCGGCACAACTCAATCAGAGCTACAGCTTATTTATGGACCCATTCAGACCAAGGGCACAGCAAGATGAGCGGACCTCACCCGTGCCTTGTGCTCTGCCCCGCTGCAGATCAGCAGCTCGGACAACAGCCTGCATCCCGCACTGGTGAGGGATGCTCTGGCTGCCTCTTGCTTCTCCCTATATGTGGTGTCCCACTACTGGGCTTCCTGCTACTGCAGGGCTTGATAAAGCTAAAATTGCCCCATGAATGCAACAAAACAAAAAAATATAGATGTACAATCCTCATGTTCAGGACTCGCTAAAAAAACCACCAAGCAGCAGGAGCAGAGGAGGTGCCTGCACTGTGCCCGCACACAGGTGTTCAGCCCACACCTGCAAAATGACCAGAAGGGTGGTCCGAGAGCCTTCCCATGATCCAGCTCGAGCACCACCCTGTTTGTGCAGCTCCACAGGTCACCCCCCACCCTGATGTCCCTTGTCACCCCCCAAGTGCCCTTCGGAGCTGCACACCCTGTGCAGGGGATGCGGCCATGCACGGGGCCCTCAGGGCGAGCACAGGATCCCCACTCGTCCCTGAGAAACTCCGCAGCCGGCTTTGCTTTCACAAGCACAGCTCCTCCATCGCAGCTCCCTCAGTGTGCTCCAGAGAGACAGCAAACCTGCGGTGTCCTGCACTACTCTTTTTTAACTCCGGGAAAACTCCAGCTCTTCAGTGCTACATTGAATAAAAAGCACCATTAGCTAGGGAAGACAATAAGTACTCCTGTACACCATTTCCAGAAATACACCCCAATGCATGCACAAGAGCACATCACACACCATAGTTTACTGCACTAGAAAAATCACACGCAGCAACTCCAGAATCTGTGTCTATGTAAAAGGGAAAGTTCTTTTCATCTGTGGGGTTTTACTAATTTAGCTAGAAATTTCAGTCAAGACATTTTGCCTTTTAGACTGCTGAATTAGACGGCAACTCATCGATCACAACAAAACGTACCCAAGGTAAGATCGCTTTGATGACTTGCAGCTACAAACAAAACAAAACAGTGAGGTACGGTGAAGTTCTCTGCTGGCTGTGTTTAGCATTCACAGAAAGTCTTAAAAATATTTCCCTCTCCCCTTCCGTTATTTCTGAAGATCTTTCAGGGAAAGAAAACAGCTCTTTTGGAGTTCTTGTTCTAGAAATCAGCAAACTTTAATCTGAATTTCTAAAGAATGAGTCATATCTGAGTTTTAAGATGCCTTTCCCTTCCCTCTCTCCCTGCAGTTTTCCTCCGCTCCCCCCAATGGGCCCTGCCAGCCAGAAGAGAGCTTCATCTGGAATACACACAATGTGATTATAAAACATCAACCAAGTGATCAGCCATTGCCACCACACATCAAAGTCATCCCGTGAACAGCAGGCATACGAGATGCTTAGGGGTGTTACGATTAATCGCGGGCAAAGGCCACAAAAGGCAATGAACGTGGTCAAACCTAAGTCTAGAGCCAGCGGTGGCTGCAGGAAGGACCAGGGAGGGCAGGAGGACTCATCACGGTGCAGGAGGGCAGCCGGGACCCCACGTTCCTAACTACATGGCACACTGCCCCGGCAGCCGGAATTGAGAGACACAGGAACAAAGGAGATGGTTACAGAGCCATTGGCAGAGGAGACACAGGCTCGGGTTCTGTTTTCACTGTGCAAAACTGGGGACAGAACAGAAGCATCCCGCTCTTGGTGCAGTCTTGGGTAGAGATGTCCAAATGCGTCAGGTGAGGCTCAGGTGGCCATCCACGCCCTTGGAAAGGACTTCCTATGCACGAAGGTCTGGAGGAGCTGCGAGCAGGAGCGCCCGACCCCCTCGATCTCTGCCAGCCACACTGGGAGCTGGTTTCGCCGCTCCTGGAGAAGTGGGAGACAACTGGAATCCTCTTTCAAAAGGGACACAGAATCACACAAACGCTTGGGAAAGGAGGGGCACAGGGCTCTTGGCAGCTTCACAGAGATCAGCACACAAATGCCACCGCCACGACCAGCCTCTTATTCCTTGAAGAATAAAAGAAACAGAGCCCTTTGTGTCTGCCAGTGAAGGCACGAATTCTGACATTTGACCCCAGGAATTTGGCCTCCATTTCCACTAGAGCCAACCCATGAGCTGCTACGGAGACTCCCACACTGCCACAACACGTGACAGCAGGCGTGCCGGGCTTCAGCTGGGAGGTGGTACTGCAGAACAAGCTGAGCACTGCCACAGCTGCCCATGACAGCAACACAAAAGCTACCCCTGGTGAAGAAACACCTCCAACCACAGCCTGGATGACAGATTTGAAGATGTATTTTGAAGCGGGTTCATGAGTTTAGGAGCACCAGACAGAAGCTGCTCTGGGAAGCACGGCCCAGCAACACCAAGGAAAGCAGCTGCAGTCCAGGAGCTCTACACTTGCACCAGCAGTGCTGCGACACCACCTCGGAGCTGGTGATGCACAGCCACATCCTGACGGGACTCGCGCTCCAAGAACATAATTCCTGAAGGACGCTCCCGAGCCAGCGAGCGCTCACCTCGCAGAGCACTGCAAGTAAACCTGTGTGGAGCGATGGCAGGCTTGGCAATAGGTATCAGGTGGGCCCCAGCCATAATAGCAGGCTGTAGAAACACAAGAAATTCAGGTCCTGCTCTCAAATCCAGACACGATGAGGAGGGGCTACAGGCTGGAGCGCAGCCAGGACAGTCCCTGCCTGCCGACAAGGACTCTTGCTCCAGGTGGAGATCATACAGAGTTTATCCATCAACACTTTGGTGCACTCATTGTGCCCCAACCACTCCACCGTCCATCATCACTCGCTGACACAGGCTGGGCTTAAACCACTGACATGACAAACCTCTGAATCCTGAAATATCCCTGCTAGAGCTGATTTAAGCATGCGCTGAAATGTCAATGGCTTCTGCCACCTCAGCCAGCTTGAAGTAAGACAAGGATGAACTCTGCAGCTCTGTTGTACAGTATTTATCCTCACCTACGATGACGACACAAATACAAAACAGCAAACCAACCAACACAATTTTGGCTCATCTTGCAACTGATTTGCCTGTCTGTCTGCTACTCATGGTCCTCCGGCGCTCCGAGATTTACACTGCAGCCTGTGCAAACAGGTACACAACCGGGCTTCCTGCTTCCCTGTTGGGACCAGACGTCACCACACCGGTGGCAATCACCAAGGAACAACCTGCTGAAACAAACGGTCCCAGGCTGGAAACAGCACAAGAGAAAAAGCGAGTAACTTGCAGGACTCAGTGATAAACTCAGCTGTTTGCTGAGCCTACCAAACCCATTGCTCGAGAAATACAAATGCCGACTTAAGGGTACAAGATTTCAATTTATTTTTTGTTTTGGCAAAAGAGAGAAAATTTAAGAAGCAGGAGGCACTGGGGTAGCTGAGAACCTATTATAGCCCAGCAATGTCCTCATTTTACAGTGTTGGCACATCTTGACTTCGCCACGCAACAAACTAATGGCCCATAGTGGCGGAAGGTGGACCCCACAAAAACAAGTAAGAAGAAATGCCATCCACACCTTCCCCCACAGGCAGTGCAGAGGTGTGGGGAGAAAACATAACTGACTAAATAAAAGGTGGCAGAGCAAAGATGAGCATACATCTTCTCACAAAGATCTAATCCTTTTTCTCTGCTCAACCAAGACTTCAAGACCAACATGCTGAGCTCCACCACAAGTTAGTCAGGCTCAACAATTTACAGCTTTATCCTCTGCATCTTGCTTCCCCCACACCCAAAGGAAAAAGAAAAAAAAATTAAAATAAAATCCCAAACAAAGGCATGTTGGGCCAGACCAAAAATAGTTTTGGAGAAGCAGGCTGAAAAACACTCAGGTAGCAGGAGATAACATCTGCCCGAAACAAGAGCCATCTGGCACCAAGGAAAAAGCCACATGGAAGTTTATCCACAAGTCGTCAGCTATCCAGAGAAGAAAAACACCCTCCCCTTTCAAGTTACCAGCACAGCCAGAACATAAATGAACTGACAGAAGCAAGAGAAAATGTTTCACACCAGTGCACTACAGGCGCTTGAGCCACCTCAGCATCAGTAAGAAACCCAGGAGCATGCTAGATTCATCCCGTCCACACAGGAGGAAAACCAGAGGCTCCAACAGATTAATCCCAGGAATTCTGCCTTTAAACACGCTCTCCAACTTTCTTCTGCAATGAAGAAACAGCTCTAAAGTCTTCTCAAGCACCTGACAGGTTTTTAAATTCACTACTTTCAACTGCTTTAATTTTTAACTGACTTTCTTTATGCACAATCCCTTCCACTGACTTTGAATTTAAACCATACACACATTTGATCTATCACTAACTCCTTCCTGGAAAGATGAAGTATTCTGAAGTAGAATGGTTTAGCTGTGGGAGCAGCAGCGGAATACTTATTTGTGAGGAAAGGAAGCCCACACTGATAAAACAAGTAATTTCTCAGCCAAGAAAGAAATCCTCGTTTAAGAGTTTCAGTGATCTCTGTTGCCAGTCACACCTTTGTTGTTTCAGAGCATTTCAGACATCTCTCTCTGCACCTTCTCCCAGGCTGGGATGGGAGGGGGGCAGGGGGGATGTGAGCCTGCCCCCAGCACGGCTTTCCCAGACCTGACTGCTTTGGCCACTTTGCAGGGACAGGAACTGCAGGAGAGAGAACCAGGCAATGTCTTACACCGGGGGTAAAGCAGACAAGCTGCTGAGCTTCGTTTGGGGTAAGTCAGGAGCTTCCAAAGACAGGCCAGAGCAGAGCCGGCAGCAGCTCACATGTGACACAGGAGAGGTGAAACGCTCAAAGCTGGTGACAGGGAAATTGCCAGGGACGGCACGATCCTGTTTACAGGATTCAGAGACTGAGAAATAAGAGACTCAGTTTTAACTCTGAAGTCCACGACTTTTCATCTTTTGTGATCATAGAGTATATTTAGCCTTGGTATGTAGCTCGCTCCCATCTGTGGGGAACAAGTTCTTCACATAAGTCATATTTAGAAGTGACCCGTTGTCCTTGCTACCAAATTATCAGCACAACTGTCTAGTTCCCTCACTGGTGTCCTCAGCTCAGAGGCAGCCTGGTCAGAGCTGCATTTATCATTCGAATTACTGGGCACATGTTTAATACTACAGAGTTTGAGACCAGCGTGCCAACAGCTGTGCAAAGGAAAGATGAGATCAAGTACAAGCTGGGCTGCTCTGAAAATTCAGGCGCGTGTACGAATCTGTCACATTGGGACTACATGGCACCAGCCAGATCAGAATAAGTTTTGCATCTGCCACTCCCCAGCTCCTGCAACAAGAGGAATCGACTCAGGTCTCTGCTGCTAAGGAAGCTGCTCTTGTGCTGGGGAGGAAGATCAAATCCACCACAGGCAATGGAAGAGAAGAATGGAGAGAGGAAGGGACAACTTGAGTCATGTGCTGTAAGGACAAAGCCAGAGCCAGCTCAGCCTGGCTCTCCATCACACGCAGGCCCATGTCCTGACTGCACAGCAACAGCCTGTGGAGCCCTTCAGCCAGAGCCTGTCCCCTGCAAAAGGTCTTCTGCTGCCTTGAGCTTGGCACATCAGTTATGCAGCCAAGTGTAAGGTCAGTGTATCAGACCATGCTCTCCTTTTGTGCTGTTCTGCGGGACTACATTAGATGCAGGACACAAGCGAATTGTGCCCAAAACCAAAACAAATTGTATACCAAGCTCTTGGGTCTGACAGCAGCATTTGCTATCTTGAAGGAGATGCTAAAGAAAATCTGCAAAGCCATCTGATTTGGTTATAAATACACATCCTGCCCCCCCCCCCCCCCCCAAAAAAAAAGAATAAAAAAGAGCTCTTTCTGACTGGCAAGCATTTGGTCTGAATAGCAGTAACCATGCCCAAGAACTAGCAGCTGAACCTGTTTGGAAAATGGATTTGAATGTTCCTTAGGAAATGCCCCCTGAAGCGTTCGTGTTACTGGCACGCGATCAGCAGCAGGTGTCGGGCACCCTCCCCACAGGCGCCGTCCCCACGGGTCCCCCCCCGGGTGGCCGTCCCCCCGGGTCCTGCAGCCCCCCCGGCTCTGGCCAGTGCCACCACCGGAGCCCAGGGGCTGGCAGCTGACAGAGGTGACCAGAGCAAGGCCAGCGTGTGCCGGTTTATAAGCATAACCGCAGAAAAGACAGAAGTTTGTTTCCTTTTATTTTTAACCCAACTGAGAAGTTTTAAGGATAAACAGCTGCAAGGGAGGGTGGGCTGACACAAAGGGCGACTTTCTTCACTTCCTAATGCAGCAGCATCAATGCATGAAATTTCAAACCAAAAGAGACTTAACTCTTTACGATGTCGCCTAAGATCAAATGTTGGCAAGAGTCAGGGGGCCACCAAAATAAGCAACTACACAAGAGGATGGGCGGCGGGGTTCTCTGGAGCAATGCCATCCAACATGCAGATATGGAAAGACCTAGATCCTGCTGCAAGAGACAGCTGTACGCCTCCCAGAGCTTAGTCACTTAGTCACTGGTAGATCTCCCACACAGATAGCTCCTTCGCTGAGGCACAGCCACTGGAATGCATCTGCCATACGCTGCCCACATCCAGAGCGGCAAAGACGAGAACCAGGGAATCCCCATTTTCTGCACAGGCTCAAGCCTGTCTCGAGCACTGGAGTCGCAGGCGAGAGGACCAAGAGAGGGTCACCAAACAGCTCTGCCATGTCACCATCTACCACTCCTGGTCAAGTGCTCCACACAGTTGCTCCAAGCAGCTTCCAAAAAGTTTAATATGTTTCTCAAAAACTTCTTAAAAGGGACACTGGTGCAGTAAGAGACATCTCCATTCGGGGAAAGAGGGTCCCCCTTCTCTCTGATGGCTAAGCACAGCTCTGTGCTAGCTGGTGGCTGCAGGAACACGCGGTGGCATTGCCAGCTGCCTCCAAGCAAAATGCAGTCTGTGTGCTCCGGGCTCAGCCCCCAGGCCTAACATGCTGCTTCCCTAAACTCAGAAGCCAGATCTCCGAGTCACCCTGACACAGACGCATCCTTTGCTTTGCATTACTGTTAAGATCTCCAGTTACGACAATCTAGAGACTACTTTTCAAAACAGGATTTACTACCGACTCCATGCTGTCTGCAGTGCGAGTGCCTCCCCTGCCAGGACAGCAGGAGGAAGAAGAAAGGCTCTTCGTGGTTTCTCTTTCTGTTCCGCATACCCCAGGCAATATTTACAGCTGCATTTGGGTGCCTGGAGCTGGGGGGGGAAGCCTTCAGTTTATAAATAATCCTCACTGATGTTTGGGTAATTTTCATAGTTTCCATTCATTTCAGGTCTCACCAAAGTCTGCATTTTGTGGCTTGAGAGCTGGAACATGACTGGTTGCCTTTCTCTTATTTAACTGTCTAGCAGTTCACAGGTTGTTCATTCATTCCTTCCTCACCGAGTCCAGCTTGCACATCTAGTAAGCCACATCGCACAGCAATCAGCTTTTGGAAGCTGCGTGCCAATCCCTGGGCACCAACACTTTGCAGAGACAGGAACTGCAGGAGGGAGAACCAGGCAATGTCTTACATTGTGAGTAAAGCAGACGAGCTGCTAAGCTTCATCTGGGGAAGGTCAGGAGCTTCCAAAGACAGACAGACCCTGATAAACTCCTCATCTATTCTCAAGTCCCACAGGGGGTCAAGGAAATTGTGGGTTCAAGGAGACTGGCAGACTCTTAATTTTTTCAGTCTACTGACGAGACAAAGAAGGACCCAGTAGGCAAGCTCCGTAGCTTGACTGAGCTCCTGATGCTTTGCTCAGAAGCCACAGAGCAGCCCCAGTCACGGTACTCAGGTAAATGGCTCCGCATTTTGCCAGACCCACGTTTCCAGTGATTCTGCTGCAGCAATGACTGAATGCAACAAACTTCTTGTTTACTGATGCCTGCATTACTGATGCTTGCAAATAATGACATATAATCCCCTCCCTCCAACCCTTCCGTCTCCTGGTTCCTGTCTCTTGGCAACTGATAAATAATTTATAGTGCTCTCTGCCATATGTGCTAACTGCAGCTCTGCTGGTTTAATGATGAATCCAATGCCTAAGAATTGGAACAGTAGCTGTCTGCATCACGTAGTCAGTTGATCCCGCACTCCTCTGTATGCAAAACTAAAAGTAAAACTGTTCAGAAAGAAAAAACTATGTTTTCCAGAGCTGCAGGGTTGCGGCTGCTGGGTAGGAACAGCACCCACAGGAACAGCAGATTATCTGCAAGAGGAACAGGCGTGAACCAGCGCTCCTGCCAACAAGAGGAGTTTAACGTGCTTCACCATTTTGCTCGTTCCTGTTCGTATGCGTGGTTGGTTTCATCGCCAAATTCTCTTGTGCACTCCTGTGCAGTCTGGAAAGCCTCTAAGGGTTCACATCTCAAAGGTACCTGCCCTTTGCTTTGGCGGCTAAGAAAGCTCTTGCAGCTCCCAGGCAAGGAGAGCTATTGAAAAGCAGCATCTTGTCTACGTAGACTGCTGTGGCTCTTGCACCAAAAAAGAGACTCTTCATTTCATGACAGATGTTCTTTCAGTCTTTCCAACAGAGCTGTAACCACTTACGAAAACTGGCATGTTTGAACCGTACACAACACACGAACCCTGGGTGTGCTCTATTGTGGCAACACAGCCTCTTACATCCATAAACTTGCTGGAATTAGATTACCCAGGCAGTTGGCAACTGCAGCTATGAGGGCAAAGGAGTGAAAGTTTGTTTTGTTGTTAGATTTTTTTTATTATTTTAAAAAAAAAAACAACAAAAAAACTCACTCAACCCAAAAAAAACACAAGCAAAGAGCAGGAAAGGGATGAAGCACTTCTGTTGACAAAGGCCAAAATCCCATCTATTTATATTAGAGTCACACAAAACCCACAACAGAGCAGTGCTCAAAAGCTTTTTAAAAAAATGCACCTACTTTCTTAATGCTCTTAGAAAATAATAATACAAAACCCTATCAATATTCACTTTCTGAAATGGTGTAAAAAAAGAACTGCATCAATCATTAAACAGTTAAATGAAGGCAGTATGACAGTCACTATTGTTCTCGTGAAGCACACTTGTCTTTTGCCGAGCAGCTGCCAGATCCTATTAGATGTATAAAAAGAGGACTTTTCTAACCGAGTAGGGATGGTATAAGCTATTGAAAACAGCAGACAAAAGCCCACTTTTGTAGACTATTCAAGCCTTGTATAACATCTGTCCAGAATCAATTTTTGACCTAATGTTACTTTCATTAAGTAACAGACTTTGGTTCCAACGCAATTTGTTTTCTAGGATAAAACTGTATCCTAAGCGTTATTATGTGGGAAATGGCAGAGATGAAGCAGAAGATCTTATTTGAGAAACATGAGAACAGAATTTGCTTAATTGTTTTGACACCTTAAGTACTATAATAGAGGAACTATTTTCCATTTATTTAAATTCTTGTGAATTCTTCAAGTTGGCAAAGCAGGAAGCAATGCATTGGGTTTATTATGACTAAGATTTACTGAGGATAAAGGAGGATCTTTGGGAATTACATTAAAGCTGACAAATGCACAAAACTTCTGAAAACTTCACCAGAAATAAAGTACTCCGAGCATTAACAACAGCTGTTAAAACCGTCCACCCTTGACTGCTAAGACTTTTTTCATGCATTTTAAATAATGAGGAAATTGATTCATGAATTTGATTTCAAACACACTGCTAAGAAACATTTCACTTACCCAAAGGGTCTCTGAATAAAGGCTGGATGTAGCTGTTGCACACCTATGGTAAAACCTTTAAAAAGTTCAGAAGAAAAGAAATATTAATGAATGGCATCCATTGTACCATTCAACTTGTAATGTATGTGCACAAGTACACCTTGGACTACACGTACACGCATTTTATCTGCTACGCATGTGAGCAAATTCAGAGCCCCATTTAGATGCAAGTTAATTTTTATATATGTACATGATATGCACAAGGACCAGACGGGAATTCAGATTAAAGAACAGTGTGAAAAAGTGCTGTTATTGAACAAACAATGGGGTATTAATGCCCCGTTTTATGCACTGGGTACCGTGGCCATTAAACTAAGCAGAACGGCAAAACCGACATTACTCTTAATAACGCTCAGCAAAGAGCGTAACAGGGAAAACACACCAGCAACTGGAGCAAACGGCTTTAACTCAGCTGTATCAGCTTAGGTGCCTAACACCAGTGCAGCAGGTACGGGTAAGAAGACACAGCAGAGAGGTCACTGGACAACGCCGCGTCCTCAGTCAACAATCACAACTATGACGGATAAGTACGCGTCAGATCAGATGAACCCAGCTTGAGTAACCTGAACTCTCGCCTTGCAAGTTATTCTAATAGAGAGAGACGGGCTCTCCTGGATGCCTCACCAGTTTGAATACTCCTTGGTTTTGCTCCCAAATACGCCAGGTTCACATTGGCTTTCCTGCCATCAATGATGGGGTTCGGGTCTTTGCACGCCCTTTCGGCTGCGGCTCTGTCTGCCATGGTCACCTGGAATTAAGCACGGACTTGTTTGTAGCAACGGCGCTTTGTGAGCACTCCAGCAACAGGCACTGAGCGTGGTTTATTTATTGCTCTGTCCTGAGCCGGCAGGTCAGCTCCCAGAATCACAGGATCACGGAATGTCAGGGGTTGGAAGGGACCTCTGAAGATCATCTAGTCCAACCTTAGCTCCGCTCCACGCGCTCCCTTGCGCAGGGGATGGGGAGCGCTCCGGGGCACTCGGAGAACAAGAGGGTCCCCCCTTGCCCCGGGACTCCGCTGGGCTCACGCCAGTTTGTCTTCCCCTGCCTTCCCACCTCCTCCCCGGGATTTTTCTTCTTTTTGCGTTCTTTTAAGAAC
>NW_009732893.1:0-26374 GCF_000703405.1 Apaloderma vittatum | reverse complement strand
GTTCTTTATCCACTGAGTGGTCCATCTGTCATATCCCCGTCTCTCCATTTTAGAGACAAGGATGTCATGTGGGACAGTGTCAAACGCCTTGCACAAGTCCAGGAAAATGACATCGGTTACTTTTCCCATGTCAACCAGCGCTGTAGCTTTGTCGTAGAAGGCCACTAGATTAGTCAGGCACGACTTGCCCCTAGTGAAGCCATGCTGGCTGTCACCAACCACTTGATTACTTTTTATGTGGCTTAGTCCAGCTGCCAGGAGAATCTGTTCCATGATTTTACCTGGCACAGAGGTGAGGCTGACTGGCCTATAGTTCCCCGTGTTGTCCTTGGTCCCTTTTTAAAAGATATCCAAGTTATTGTCCTGCAGCTGGTCACAACTTTAGCTCTGCAAGGTCGATTCCTGTAACCTTCTGTTTTCACGTTTAACCACTACCACTCTGTCTGAATCCCTTTACTACTAAGCTTGAAGGGATCAGATCAAGGAGACAAATGCTCATAGAAATTGTAATTACAACTTCTTTATTATGTACTCTTAAGCTTTAGTGTCTGAAAAAGGTTTAGTCTTGTGACATGATGTTTCCTCCCAAAGCATGGTGATTTAATTTATCATTACTCATTACTTCTAGCTGTGTGAAATGTACACCTCGAAAATGCTGTTGTGTTTCTCCATTATGCAAAGTAGAGGGTGATTTTTAGCAAGTGTTGTTAGCTCTGTTTCTTACTGCTGATAAAAACTGCACACTGCTCTGTGACCATCTATAGAAAGATGTGCTGTGAAAGATGCTTCTTTTTTTCGAAAAATGTCTGGAAGGCTGTTAGGATAAGCCCCTGCTTGGAGAATGAAATTCAGTTCCTCAGTAGAATACAAAGCCCTGGCTGAAGAATGAAATTCTATACCTTTGTAGAATACAAGCAGAAAGAAATGCATTCAATTGTGATCTGTTTTCTTAATAGTAGCTGTGGGAGGTCATGGGATTTAAAATATTTATGCTGTTGTACTTACAAAATATGATGAACTTAGACATACTTAGTAGCATTCAAAAAGCTCAATATTTAGACATATGCTCTATAGGTAAGGTCACCCTAGTGAAGAATGGTTGTACAGTGACTATAGTAGGAGAAAATAATGCATAAATCAATTTAATTCTGATATTGGGAAAATATAGGATGTTGGCATTGAATCTAGGTTAGCATTTTTCTGCTTTTGTTTATTCTGAAAGTAAAAAGTGTTGTTTTCCTTATAAATTTGGAAAAAGGTTTATTGTTATCAATTACTTTATTCAAGGTTTTGCAGCTTTCTTTGATCAAATTTGCTGCCTATGTAAACTGCATCTTTGAACGTAACCTGAACAGGTTATTTACTATAAGGCAAATGAGTGTTTAAGTAGGTGCTGTAATAAGACATGCAACAGAAAGGCAAATGATGAAGCAGCTTAATGTAGCTGTAAACTTTGGTTTAATAGATCTTTGACTAACCCAGGTTATGACACATAATTTAACATATACGTATCCGAATTCAGTGAAAACCTCTTTCAGTAACATGTTAAATAGTACCCATTTATGCAGGCTTTCCCATTAAAGTAATTATGGGGAGGGGGAAATTATAAGAACAGAAAGAAAGTTTATTCTTCTTTATAGTGAAAACAAATGTGTTTTTCTCCAGAATCTGCCAAGCCTGTGTTTTAATGATTTAACAGATGGAGTTGGCACATGTGAACCTGGAAGATGCATCTGTCTGATTTTTCCAGTCTGAGGATTTTTTAACTGCATTAATGGCACAGACGATGGTAAAATATCACCTCCCCAGGCTGCTTTGCTCTCCTAACACATAATGTCTTTTAAGGAGAAAAAAAAAGTGATAGGAGACTGGGGTGAGGAAAAGGCCAGAGAAATGAGGATTTGAAAAGTTTAGTATTTTCTGTCATCACTGCATTAGACTTTTAAGCCTTTCACTTTGAATTTCATGTGGATATGGTGTGGAAACAAAAATTTTACCCAGGTAGTATTATCTGTGACCTCAGGGTTTTATTAATTGCTCTAAATAAACATAATTTAAATATGTAGACCAATAACCACTAGTTTTTCATTCTCTGTAATTTAAATGGTTGCACATTGCATTTCCAATTTGATAATTGTACTTTTTTTGTTGTTAGTGCTTGCAAAAGTTTTGCTTCAGTGTAACTTCTTAATTGGCAGTTTTGTTCAGTCAATCATACTGTTCATTCAGCAAGGCGTGCAGTTGTTTCTCTATCTTAAGTGTTTGGAATGAAGGCCCTAAGTGGAATTTAATTTAGAGTGGAAACCTTAGTACTCACCTGGACGTTCTGCTGAAACCAATGATATGACTACTTCTGTAACAGTCCTGAAGACTGTTGGTTAAATGCCTCCATGGCGTATAGAGTGGACTAAATCACGGGCTCATTTTCCTTCTGTTTCTGCACATACCTCTATAAGAAAGTCCCTCTTCTAAGGGAAGTATTGTTCAAGGGCCAGATCAGTACTTACTTAAGCACTATGTCCGGTTGCACTAACACGAGAGATAAGTGCTTGCTAGGATATAGAAAGACTCCTCATTCTGTTTCTAAACAAAAGTGTTGAGATAAAAATGAAATTAATCTGCAGTGTGCTGGGAGCCATCCAGTACTTGCTTTAACAGCACCATACATTTGGGTTTATTTCAGCTTTAACTTACTACTGCTGAGAAAGAAAAAACCATTCTATGATTCTATGATAAAGAGAAACAACTCTCGACTTACCACTCTAGGTGATCCTGTTTTGGCAGGGGGGTTGGACTAGATGATCTTTCAAGGTCTCTTCCAACTTTTGACACTCTGTGATTCATTGTTAATGAAATTAGCATAGATTTTCTGTCTGACAGACTGAAAAAAAATCCAAATTACAATGAAAAGGGCAGAAAACTACTGCAAATGCTCTGGAGCTTTTTTGCTGGAAGAGAAGACGTAGTCATACGGCTGTACATCGGAAGTGGCTGCACAGTCACATGCTTCATTTACGTGTGGAATCAAAAACAGCTCCACAGATAACGCAATAGGATTTACTAATTGGTCTAATGAGAGACAGTACTTCTGTCTATGAACTTTGCGTTGCCAGTGTTGTTAGATAATTATGGCTAAAAAAACAATACCAGAAGTGTCCAGGTAAATTATTAGAAACACAGATTTCACTAGTCTTATCCTGATTCATATGGATATAAACAGAAACAGAGTAAATCTAAACACTTTTAATGAATCAGAGAAGATGACTAAGAAACTTACTTCTTCAGAAGCACTCAAATCCCAGAAAGAAGGTGGCAATTTTCTGTAATCCTAGGACACTGAAAATATTGTTGTGTTAACCATAGCAAATATCACTAGAACCGTTTGTTTTCTTAATGCCCTTCTGTATTTTAACAAATGGCTTCAATTTTCTTCATAGTTTTAAGGTTTGATTAATCGGTTCATTGTGTTCTTTCTTCAGAAGAAAATGTGTTACTGATATCGCTTGATATGAGTGACATATGGGTTCTAGCTGAAATGATAGAACGTCCTTTAATTCAGCAAAACAAAAAGATGCTTGGCGCTATGTTCCTCTTTGCTACTATTCCAGCCAAATTTATTTTGGAAGAGATTTGACTTGTTTTGTCATTGATTAGGGTGACAATACTTTATCGAGATGAGATTATTCATGCTCGTGAGGACGGTCCACGCAGTACTAGTGATAATGAGAAAGGTGACATTTCTCTTGCACAGCTCTCTTCTGCTCAAATTTTTAATGTTGCAACTCAAGTCAGCAAACGAGTAGAAAAGAATGGAAATATCTGAAAACATGAAAACACCTTAAACTGAACGAGTTCTTTCCTTCCTTTCTATGTTTTCCTTTCAAGTTTTCTGGTAGATATTTTTCTTTAAAAAAAAATAAATAATCTGGTTTGGTTTGGTTGATCGGTTGGGTTTTTAAGATCATTTTACAAAACGTTCCAAGGTAAAACCTATGCTAAGGGAGTTTGCCTTGAAATGCAGCAATAGAAAATACATACTTTCCAGGATTCAAGCCAGTTAATAAACGGAATGATTCCGAAGTGCTTATACATGCTTGACAATATGTGAGAAGACACCTACTTAAACCATACATTTCAAACAAAAACCTCCCCTCCAAATATTGAGCCTTATTGTGAATGAACATGGTACTCTGGTTTGTATCATGAGAACTGTTTCTTCTTTGTGTGCTTGTCACAGGACTACTAATTATTTGTATATGTTTTAGGGATCTTTTGAATGACGTGTACATTTTACTTCTCTAACAAATTCCAAATTGCAAGTGTGTTCCAAGTTCAGGAATTTTTGTTAGCTTTTACTTCCTTTTCCCGTTATTTTTTCTGGACAATGATAGGTAGCATGCTTTGCTTATTTGCGTAGACAGTAGAAAGAGGAAGAGAAAGCTGCCTTCTTAAAGGTAATGCTGGCTGGAAGTCCATCTCCTACCAGGTTGTAACCACTTAAACTCTTCTAACGGTTGCAGTGCTGGTTACTGAAGAGGCCTGTCTTCATAGGCATTGGGCATTTTGATCTACTCTAGTACTGTCTCCATTATGATATTAAGGAACTAAAAAGCATGTGAATATAACTGACTCTCTGAGCAGGTTTTTTCGTTTTGCCGAGACTCAGTTGAAAGGCTAGGTATACCAGAAACACCGAATTTATAACGTGGGATGAGAGAACAGGTACAAATGTGAGACACTTTTAGTGACAACATCCAAGCAATGCCATGGAAAGAAAACATTACAGACCTTGGAATTTTTCTGCTAACTCACTCCATCATCCATGGAAGTCAGAGGGACCTTCTACTGGTAAGTCCATAACTATCTACTACACTTTATGCAGTAGATCATCTGTGACGTTCTGCTGTGTAACTGACATGAATTCCGTCCTTCAGAGAAAAGAATTTCTCTGTTATTGAGGCATATTCTCATTTAAAAATATTAACTGCACCATGTAAGCAAAGTATAGAGTGTACACATTCAATGTCCGTCTAAGAAAGATGTGAGTTAAAAAAATGCGTAGAATACAGGTGGCTGCCTCCTAACTCTAAACTGTCTTGTTTGGAACTTACAAACATGACATGTGACTGCCTGCCAGCTGTTGTACTCAATGCTGTTAAATCCTAGAAAATAAATGAAAGCTAATTTGAATGTACCATAAAACATATAAACAAAACCACATGAGGGTATTTTTGTACTGGCAATCATGGTTATTGGTAGTTCTGACCATCATGCTTCTCTGCATGTTTTTTTCTCTGCCTATGTCCTGTATAAAGAAAGGCTACACTACCAATTTTAAGAAATTTCAGAGAGATATGATGATTCTGTATCAGTGTATGTGTGCATATGTTGTTGGTGGTTGTTGTTGAGAAACTGTTTGTACTCAGGCATGGATTTAGACTTTTTTTTTTTTTTAGTAATCTATTTATTATTTTTTCCAAGGAATAGAACAATTTGTACAGGAAAAGAAAAGGTTAGTCAGCGCACAAGCATAACTACCAGCTTCCATGATCTTATAACCCTCCAGTTATTTAACTCACCAATTAGAAAGATGACTTGGCAAATCCAAGTTTAAAGTGAATAAGATCATGCCTCACATGTCAGCACTTACAGGACTTTTTAAAAAATAGCTTAGATTGGGTTTAAAGTAATCTGTGATTCAAGCATTAAAATACAAAAAGTAATAAAAATTCTTAAAAACTCTTAAAACAGTTTCAAATTTATGATAGAATTAGACTAAATTAAGCCTCTCAGACAGCAGTTCTCTCTAATCTGTAGAGAAAATAACATGTCTACAGAGAAGAGAGTGTTCTCTATGTGCCACCTATGTTTATCTGCAAATAATTGTTAGATTCTTTGGAAAGCTAATGTTCTGTTCAAAATGGTTATCTGCACTGGGAAGTTAGAGCATGCTAAGCAGGGAACTCATGCTGAGCAGGGCCTTAACTTCTCAGTCTTGTCCTTTTTATTTTCCAGTGATCAGACATATCCTTTGCAAACTGCACAACCCGTGACATAACTGGGTAGTATTTTTCAGATCTTCATGTACAATCAATCAAGAAACCACTTGCTAATCCTCAGAATGTTGGATATTTTCGTGTCACAGGAAATGAGATTTTCTTTGAAATAGCGTAGTAGTTATAGTTGAAAACTGTTGTTTGTGATAGTTGTGAAAATTGACACCAATGCAAGGTGAACTTAGATTGTATCAGTATTTGGAAAAATGCGTTGAAACAAAGGCACTATGGTTGGAAATGCCCTAGGGCAGCTTACTTAAGATGCCAGTGGAAGAACGTAAGAGGGCCAGGCTGACCTAATCTATGAAGAAGCCTTTCGTCAGTAGTTTGAATGAGATTTGTCTTTCACTGTAATCAACAAGCATAAGAGTCAGCTAGTAGAAGCTTTTAGTAATAAAGTGTAACTGATGTAAGAGAAATGAACAACTCTTATCATAACAATGTGGGTTCCCAACTCTGTGAAGCTAAACACTCTAAGAGAAGACAATACTCCGCAGCACAAAGTGTGAGTGCCTTTGAGGAACAGAAAGTGCTCAATGACCTTTCATCGCTTTAATCACTTGACTGGGTAGAAAAAAAGTAATTAATGTAGGACATATGAGTGGAAAAATATCAGAAATCATACTCTAAGTGTGACATTCTTGACTCTTACACACTCCTCCTGATGAGAGTCTTTTCCCCAAAATATTCCTTGCAACTGGTGTCTTTTTCTTTGGAAGATAATACTTTAGCACAGTAATAGTAACAGAATCCTAATGTACTCTATGGTGCCAGATGATGAATACTGGTGATTCCTTAAAGCAGTGGTTGGTGTAAAAAATATGAAGTTAAAGACTTTCTTTGTCTTGGTTGTTTTTGTAATTTTGTTTGAATGCCTCTAATCCTGCTCCCACTGTATAAAATCACTGTTTTAATCACTGTGCTTCTGAACGTTGGCTGTGGCCTTTAGAAACTGGGCCAGAGAAAATAGAGCCAGTTTGACTGCTCACTGCTTATTGAAAATGTAGTACCTGTGTTGGATTTCCTTGTGAAGTAGTCAGGAACTGTAATCCAGTTACATCTAGACCTTACACGTAGGTTACTTGTCCCTATAATGACAATAATTATCCTTTATAATGACAGTAAGAAGCCTCCTGAGTGATTTTTTTTTTTTTTTTTTTTTGGTTGGCATGAATCAGTTGATTCTCTGGTTCCCATTTAGAACAAAAAATGTGGAGGGAGTGCAAAAGGCAAGTAGCTCAGTTAAGAGAATAGATTTTCATAAGAGGCTGAGATGAAACCATATAATAAATTTTAGGCAGCTGACCTATTAAAGCCAGACTTGGAAGGTGTTGGAGATTAAAATAGCTTACTTGTAGAATATTAGAATGAATTGTGATATTGCTTAAAATTACGATGAATTGCAATTTGTTTTGTTTTATGAGGGACATTGTTTAGCATGAGAAGCCAGATTTACTGAAGCCTAAAGCCCAGACTGTGGACTTTTACCGACGTACTAATTAGCTTCGGCTGAAAAAAGACCAATACTAAATGACAAAGGCAATACTAATTGACAAAGATAAGAACAACAGAAACTCCATCCTTGAGATAAAGAAATGAAATGATCCAGTGAGGAACAAGGAGACCCCAGACCCGAATACTGCTATTGGACCAAACCATCATGTGAGGGGAGGTGAACTTCTTTTGTAAGGGTATAATTTCCCAGGGATTTCTTCGTTCAGGGTCCCTCTTGGAGGGTCTCAGCTCGAGTTGAAATCAACTGACTCTGTGACAGAACCTAGGGTCTGAATTCTTCTTTACAGTCAGGCGCTAAGACTGGATGCAGCCGCATCTTGACTCCTCTCCGTGAGGAAGTTTAGAAAGCAAGGGAGTCCAGTCTGAACCTCACAACTGGGCAGGAGGGTCTTCACAGACTCTTCTGTAACAGAAGGAGAGTACAACTTACAGGCTTGGCTTGACATGCAAGTAGAGTTGTTCTGTGTAAACCAATAGGGAGTAAGTAAGGTATTGCTACAAGGTATTCAGGACTGAAGACGAATGCAATATATTAAAATTACATGGGTGGGGTTTTTATTATTTTGAAAGATTAGCTGGGCATGAAGACCTTTGCCCTCTACTCTGTAACTATGGAAGTTTATTCAGTTGAAACATGGTTGTTTTTCAGGTCTGGGTTTGTTGCAAGTTTTAGGGGTTTTTTATTATTTTTTTTTTATAGAAGAGTGAGGAATTGTCCACTGCTATTATCAAGAAGCAAAGGATAATTCATAAGTTAAATATTCAAGAGTAACAGAGCTAAGTCAAGTTGATGTTCAGTTTTCAGAGATGCTTGAGCTCATTTTTGTGCAACTATGTAACTAACAGTACTGGGGATTGTGGTGCTGAGACTACGTTGTCTTCTGCTACCTCCTTCCAACTCTACTTTCCCTGGTCATCTTGGCATTGGTCAGTGTTGGTAATTTCTGAATTTGTGTCCAGCTCTGTGGTGCATATATGCCTGTACACTTATGGCTCACTATTCTCTCACATTCTGTAGGTTTAGTTTACAGTAGCTCAGTTCACAAGACTGCCTTTATGTATGCTTTAAGACTCCCACTGTATTTTGGGAGTTGCTTTGTTTTTCCTTTTCTACTGGGTCCAGTGAAAGCAGTCTGCAGAGACATCAATATTAAACATCAGAAGAGAGTTTTTGAAGTAGAATGTGCATCTGATGAGCCATGTGAGAGTTGCAGGGAAATGGGTCTATGCTGGCATTAAAAAGTAAAACCAGCCCGCCTTCTTTGCACAGAGAGGCAAAGGAAGCGTTTGCATCCTTGGTAATTTGGATGCTGGCAAAGAAGCCTTGTTTGTCAGTCCTTTGACTTCAGAGACCGTCATATAATTTTCACTCAGAAGAGGAATGTGCATCTGATGAGCCATGTGAGAGTTGCAGGGAAATGGGTCTATGCTGGCATTAAAAAGTAAAACCAGCCCGCCTTCTTTGCACAGAGAGGCAAAGGAAGCGTTTGCATCCTTGGTAATTTGGATGCTGGCAAAGAAGCCTTGTTTGTCAGTCCTTTGACTTCAGAGACCGTCATATAATTTTCACTCAGAAGAGGATGTACCAAAGGAAGGCAAAGTATGTTTATTTCTTTTAAGCCGGTGATTTGTTATTCAAACACATCACATTGTTATGCTACACAATGCAATACCGTGAAGTGTGATAGGTCTTGAAAGATGAAGATGTCTCTGTGGGACGATCACTCTCGGGGTATTCATCTATCAGTTTGTACTGTGCCTTTCCAAGTCAAATCAGAGCAGCACAGATTCCAACATCTGTGATGCATGCTCCTACTCTTTACAAATCAAACACAAACATAAACAGCAGGACTCCTGTTCCTAAGATGAAATATATAAGCTTTGTCATAGTGTCATTAATATTTTGTGTTTCTCAGCACATGCTGACTGTTTCTTTGTGACTCTTGGGATTTGGGCTTCAGAGGAGCTTCTGCAAATGTTGCCTTCAGTTTCTGTGTTATGTAAACTCATTCCTTTTGCATGACTTCTTTTCCACCAAGTTTCACTATCACTTGTATTTTCCGTTGTACCCAGGCTGAAAGTACAATGCAGCTGGAGAGGTTAAGTTTTCACCTGATTCTGCATGAAAGGCATGTGTACACATCAATCTTACAGATTCAGCACAAAACTGTAAGGCCTTGAAATTCACCTAAGCAAGCCCAAATTACACACTTGCATAAAGCTCTGTAGAGTTTATTGAAGTCTTTTTACTTCGAGTTTGTCACCTAATTTGGAAGTTTAATTACATATGAAACTGCTGAGGTTATTAGAATTCACCACATTTCTTTAGCTGCAGGTGAGGCAAGGGATGGCAGAAAGTTGTGGTAAGGAGACTTTTACTTAATATGCTAAATGATCTTCCTGTGCTTCTCCCAGGACAGCTTGTCTGCCATTTTACATTCCTGAGCTTCAAATATCACTCCAAGCTAGACATCTCCTGAAACGTGACCCGTTTATTCCATTTCTACTCATCATGTTTTGGTGAGGAGGCTAGGTTCACATCTAACTGTACTCTCTACAGGAAAAAGCCAGAGGAAAAACACAGCTTTCATAAATTTTCACTGAGAGGATAAAAGCTGCCCTGCAAACTGGAAATTTTCTTACTGAGCACAATTTGTTCAAATCTCAGGATAGTGTAAATGATGAGCATGAGAAGAATGTGAGAGAAAACAGTAACGTTTATGAAACTCTCACTTTTATGAAAGCATGCTTCAGTGGTGCTGGCGTGAAGCATATTAGAAGCAAGTCCTAAAACCATACTGAGTTTTCAAACTAATTTTCTGTTGCCTCTGGCTATTCCGGTGCTGCTTTCTGTTTCATTGTTAAATCTGAACTGATAGATATAATCTTCATGAATAAATGCAAGCTCCTTTTCTATTTACAAATTTTGTATTGTCTGTGCTCCTGACTTCTTACAAGCGTTCTAAAGCTAACTTTTACTTACATTGTGGTAATGTCTGGAAATCCCTGGCAGTGGATCAGGGTTGTGTTGTTCTAGATGCCTCACAAACACAAGTGCCAGCTCTTCTTCTAAATAATTTACTTTGACCATAGGCACAGTCAACTGGTTATATTTGGCTATATTCTGTGGGACTGTTTCAGCACACTAAGTGTAATATTATAGCAAACTGTCCCAGTTTCTGGATTCAAACTTGGTTAGAAGCTGTGGTACAGATAAGTCTCAACCATATATTTTCTATTTCAGTGTCAAGATTATATCAACACACTGTGATGATGTCATTATTATATTTTTTTGTATACTTGAGGTTTTGCTGAAATCCTAAGCTCCTGAATTCATGTGGTGGTAGTTTTAGTTTACCTTTTAAACTAAGTATCTAGCTTTTATGGCTACTGAAAAGCTGGAAACAGTGTAAAATAAACATAATGTTGATTTATTTAAACCTTTTAATAAAACTTGATCACCCTAAGCATCATGGTTTCTGAATACATGAAAGAACTGAAGAAAATCTCACTATTCTGTGTGAGAAGGTTTTCAGATTCAGAAAGAGCTTGTTGAATGAAATACAGCCTGGAGAAGACATCCTGCAGAATGTATCTGTCTCAGTATATGTACTTGAATGAGCATGTAAATGGAGCAGAGGCTCCATTTAGCTGTATCCACACAGGTGAATTTTACCTAGAGTATGTGTTATCCCAGAAGGCAGCAACAGCTGCTGGTGCTATGTCATACAGTGGAAAGTAACTTTAGAGAATCAGTCACTCTCTGTCTTCAAAGCCAGATAGAGGGAATGGCAGATTGCTACAAATTGATCTTTGATTAATATCTCCTGGGCTGTTCAAACAATTTTACATTTTTTATTAAATACAAATTCCCTGTTCTTCATTGATGAGAACAGAGTGTATCTTGTTTTTCTGCCCAGATCTCACTGAAAGCTGATGCCACCTGGCATAGATGCTGCCTCTAAGCTTTTCTTCAGTTCATTCAATAGCTGACTTTAGAGCTGCTGCTGTTTTAAGTGCTCCCCCATCCTGTTGTGTTGTGGGTTTTTTTGTCTGCAAAGTGATTCTATAAACTCTTCTTCTGAACTGCATAAAGCAACGCTCCCAAAAGGAATAGGATGACATTTCATGTAAGACTAGCGCTCAGTAGCATCTTGGAAGGAGCAGATCCTAGAGGTTTCTTTTTGGCTTTTCACATCTCGCTCTGTAGCTTCAAAACCAGTAATTGGGAGGGAATGATTGTACATGCCCCTGTGACTTCCCAGGGAGGAGTTCACAGAATCACAGAATATTAGGGGCTGAAGGGACCTCAAAAGATTATCTGGGAGTTCTGGAAAGAATTGTAGTTACCACTGAGAGATAGGATTATTTTATTCTGCATAAATTATCTTTACTTGAGGTAGCAACTAGGAGGGAAACACATTGCACGTGCCTCTTCACATTGTGCTGTTTTGGCTCTTTTAGCTTTTTAGGTGGTTTTTCCTATGAGCCTTGTTACTATACAGCTGCTTCCTTAGCTGAGGGGCCAGGCTAACATGTTCGGCTGGGTCATCTTTTTACATGATCATGTGTAACAGCTGTGTCACTGGAATAAGCTGATGATGTTTTGAATAACAGCTCTGCTCTTCCACGTTTCACCTGAAGGCTGGACAAATAAAATGGCATTAGTAATGTTATCTGATGCAACGTAGCAGTTGAACTTAGAATAGAATATCTCTTGAATTAACAGTTTGTGCAGCTGTGTTGCAGCTATTATGAAAAAGGAAAAATTTTTCTGTAGGCAATGTGAACAAGGATGAGTCTCAAATTTTGCCTTCAGCCCAATTGCGACTAAGAAATGAAGGTCGGTATAGGATCTGGAGTGAAAAGTGAAGGCTAAATTAAGAAGAGAGACATCCATGGGCAAATAACAACACTGTTCTGACTATCTGATGGAGAAGGACAGAAGCATGCCTACATGCACATATTTGCTTGAGGACTTGTCTTTCTGATCTGTGCAGTGTTTCCAAGTGAATCTTCAGTTCTCCTAGGAAACCATTATTAGGCTAATTGAAATCCTACTTATGTTTAAAAGCAACAAATGCCATGATACATCCTTAAAGCATTTCAAACAATTGCATGACATTCTTGCTAGGAAATAAGGTACAGTATATATAAACATTTCAAACAGCATGACATAAACTGTGAATGTTTCCAAAGCTAACAGACTTTTCTTGTATTTTAACCAGAATATTTTAATGATTTCACAATGTTGCCCAGCAAGATGAGAGCAGAAGTAGAACTTCATCCCTGAGTAGTGACTTCTTCTGGGGAATATTTAGCAATGGAATTCTTTTCCTGTCTTTAGAGAGCACAGCTCACACAATAGTTGCCATCACTGCTCGTGTATTCCTATCAATTGAGATAATGCTTCGTGTTCTTATTGAATAAGAACATGGAACTAATAATCTTTTAAATCTTTATGCAGCTCTTGTTGAATGTTTTACTCATTCCCACCAAGCAGCCAAATTCTCTAGTGCATTTGTATGCTTTAGTGGAAGACAATGGACATATATGGTAGAACTAAATTTGGCCAAGTTGGAGAACTTTATTGAAGGAACTGATTCTTTTTTTCCTAGCAATAACTGAAAAATATTTTTAACAATAGCCTGATACAAGTTTGTCCTTATGGGGATACAGGAACTTAAAGGCCCAGCTCACTGTTTCAGTGAACATTGGATCAAGATTTAATTGATTTCTTTGTCTTTTTACTCCCCTTTTCATCAGCTGCATTCAAACATCCAAGAATTCTTTTGCAGCAGTTATGAAATACTTCATTTCAGTTCTTACCCTCCCACTGTTAAATCATTATTTCTCCAATGTAACATTTTAAAAAAGGACATTTCAGACTTCTACGAATTATTGCTGCCCCGGTATACTGCTCTCTGTGGGAAATGCTGGAAATTAAAAATAGTCCCTTATATTTCCTTTGTGGGTCTCATACTTGCATAGGAATGTGAGGCTGAGTTTCCTGATTCAGATTTACATATATTCTGTATGGGTGTGTGCAGAGGTGTATGGTGTATCTGTGTGGTATATTACAAGCTTGCTTTACTTTCAGAGCCAGAAGCTGTGTGAACACACATGAAGACATGCCTGGCAGCAGTGCTTCCCAGCTCGAGCTCAGTGCCACGTTCCTCCAGTGTTAGTTGGGTTGCATTTTGTGGGGAATTGACTGGCATCTCCTCCCAAAGTACTCTCTAGCACCATGTCTAAGTAGCTGTTCAGTATGTTATCCTTTCTGTGAGTGCATGTATGAATTTGGTGCTCTTCTGAACAGAGGGAAGTGAATGGAAGAGAGTTTGGAGGGAGATATATGATGTGTGTTGAATGTGCATACTCATTAAGTGCACAAAACACCTCTTGATGAGCTAAGTTAGGAGGGCTGTTATCCACCATGGCTGTTATTTTGGAGTCAAGTTAACCTTTTAGTTGTAGTTGGATAGGAATAGTAAACACCTACCGAACGTGGCTGTTGAGTATCGCCATCTGTGCATAAAAATCATTAATCATTTGTGAAGTTTAGAATTTTTTTAGTGAATCTGTGAAAGTGGTTTAATAAACAGAATGATCTGTAAAGTGGCAACAAAGTAGCGGTCATCTTACCAGCAAATGTGTTTATCTGTTTACTTTTATAAAACTAATGCTTAGTGCTTATTTAAAAATGTTATTTTATAGCAAAGATGTCTGTCCCATGTGGACTAGCCATGAAGCTTCAGCTGTCTGCCAGACAGTTAATTTTTACACAGATACTTCTTGCATGTGTTTTGTATAGTTTGATAAATTCAATAAATGATTCACAAGGAGCCATGTGGAGAAGACAAGGAACAACAGGAGAGACTTCATCTTGTTATAAGAAATTTCGATGCAGTGGGAACAATCACTGGAACAATATTCCCTGGATGTGATAGAGCCCACATCACTGGCATATTACTAATAAAAAACCCAAAAAGATTTTCTTCTCTCCCCCAAGCATGTTAGCAAACAGAACTAGATGTGTGGTAAACTGAGGTGTTGGACATATTGCCATTTTGAAAAGGCTAGGAAAATTGAAGTGCTTCACTAATAAATATTTCCAGTCTACATGCTCATTTAAATAAGTATTAGGCCCAGTTCTTGGCTGGTGCCAGTAAATATACTTCCTTAGGAACAGGAGAATTTACCTAGCAGAGCATCTGGCACTGTAGTGTCTGTCACATAACATCACATGGAGTCCTTTGGAAAACTAAGACTGTAGTTTATGGATGCCAGAGTGTCTGTAAGCCTGACTCTGGACATACACATAGCAAGCAGTTGTTAGAGGATGGTTGTTGGGTCATAAATGATCAGGACCCACTCTGAGGTGTGATCGGGACCCACTCTGAGGTCATGGAGCAGTTCACGTCGAGCGCCATTGCGTGCCATATAGAGGACAACCAGGGGATCAGGCCCAGTCAGCATGGGTTTATGAGGGACAGGTCATGCCTGACAAACCTGATCTCCTTCTATGACAACGTGACCTGACTATTGGATGAGGGAAAGGCTGTAGATATTGTTTACGTAGACTTTTGAAAGCCTTTGATGCTGTTTCTGACAGAATTCTCATGGAAAAACTGGCTGCCTGTGACTTGGATGTGGATATGATCTGCTGGATAAAGCACTGGCTGGGCCCAAAAAGTGGTGGTCAATGGAGTTAAATCCAGCTGACAGCCGGTCACAGGTGGTGTTCCTCAGGGCTCAGTGTTGGGACCATTTCTATTTAACATATTCGTGGATGATCTTGATAAGGACACAGAATGTATCATTGGTGAGTTTGCAGAAGACACCAAGTTAGGTGGGAATGTCAATCTGCGCAAGGGTAGGGAGGCCCTACAGAGAGATTTGGATAGATTGGATCGAAGAGCAATGTTACGGTATGAGATTTAAAAGGCCAAGTGCCAGGTCCTGCACTTGGGCCACAACAGCGCCATGAAGTGTACAGGCTTGGGGAAGTGTAGCTGGAAAGCTGTCTGGCAGAAAGGGACCTGGAGGTTCTAATTTACAAATGGCTGAATATGAGCCAGCTTGTGCCCAGGTGGCCAAGAAAAACAATGGCATCCTGGCTTGTTTTCGAAATAGTGTGACCAGCAGGAGTACGGAGGTGATTGTCCCCCTGTACTAAGCACTGGTGAGGCCACACCTTGAGTATTGTGTCTAGTTTTGGGCACCTCAATACAAGAGAGAGGTTGAGGTACTGGAGTGAGTACAGAGGAGGACAACGAAGCTGGTGAAGGGCCTGGAGAATTAATTTTATGAAGAGCAATTGAAGGAGCTGAGGCTGTTTAGTTTGAAGAAGAGGAGGCTGAGGGTAGTTCTCATCACTCTGTACAACTGCCTGAAAGGACGTTGTAGAGAGGTTGGTGCTAGTCTCTTCTCACAGGTCATTAGTGATACAACCAGAGGGAACGGCTTCAAACTGCGACAGGGTAGGTTTAGATGGGACATTAGGAAAAACTTTTCACAGAAAGAGTAGTCAGACATTGGAAAAGGCTGCCCAGGGAGGTGGTTGAGTCACTATTCCTGAATGTTGTTTAGATCCCTGAAAGGTTGTTTAGATGTGGTGTCGGGGAATATGGTTTAGGGGTGAGCTTTGTAGAGCAGGGTTAGTGGTTGGACTTGATGATCGCAGGGGTCTTTTCCAACCTGAATGATTCTAGGATTCTAAAGGGTCAGTTTCTTCTGCCAAGCAAGGGAGAATTTGGGGTTTGTAGGCTATGGACTGCTGCCCCTCTGAACTGTGTTAGAGGTGATTGGAACCGCAAGTTTTTGACTTAGCACCTTCTCTATTATCATGGGATGGAAATGCCATTGTTCTTCTGTCAGGAGACCAACAAAAGTGCATTGACTTGCTTTGTGGATAAAACATGAGCCTTGAAAATTAATGTGTTTACTCTCTTAGAAAGTAGGAAATTAGCTTGGCTTGAAAATAGAAACACATTTTAATGAAATTGGGTCCATTTCCTCCTACAGATGGTGCTATTTTCCTATGAAAAATCTTAAAAGTTTGAAAAGTCAAATTACTTCAATGTGAATTCATTTTTATCCCAAAGAAAAAAACCCAACAGGTCGTTGCAAGGACTGTTCAACAGAATATGAAGCCATACTGCTCGGGAAGTGGATGGAAATCAAATGGAAGCTCCCCTGTAAACTCCTCAATGCTGTCTTTTGCAGTTTTGCCCAGTCAGCCTCTCAGTCTGAGCTATGACATGTTGTCATGTACTGGAAAAGATTCATGCAGTGCTGAGATTTATTTTTGTGAAACTAGGTTTTATTATTAAGGGTTTGCACATGCAAACAAGTGGAAAATACGGCTTCCAGAGCTTCCCAGATCTGTATGTTTCTGGATCTGCTTTATCTATCCTTCTTTGTCATGGCTTGCACTTTTATTGCCTTTGAAATATCCTACAGTCAAAGCAGAGGAGTTAATGGAGGCATGTTAAGTGTTCATTCAGCAATCCAGAAACTGAATAAATGTTCATGTTCTCTTAAGATACATCTTTTATGTATTAAATACAGTGGACAGAGCCCCCACATACTGACAGCTTCGGAAGTCTTGTGCTGCTCAGTCCATTTCACTCTTCTAGTACCATCTCTCAGCATGCCTGTATTAAAAAGCCCAAAAAAGCACTTGTAGATTTAAAGTCCAAGTAAATTTTAAAAAGGCAGCAACAGCCCATATTGTGTTTTCTGTCACTTTCTGAAAATCCCATTCTTGGTGTGTGCTTTGAACAGGTCTTGTTGCTGCTGATTCAGGCTCAGGCTGAATCAGAAATTTGTCAGGAGAAATTTCCGATGCAGAGCCTGAAATGTCAACAAGGCAGCTCTGATATTGGGAGGAGTTGCCCTTCTCTGAAATCACACAGTGGGAGAGCAGAACGGAAATCACATTTCTTCTCATTCCGAACCAGTGAGGGTTTTGTTTTGATTTTTTTTTTTTTAAAACTAAATATGTGTCATGGGCTGGCGAAGGCTGAATGTGTCCCTCTGAAGACAGTCGCTGCTGGAAACAGGCTGCTGCCAGCAGAGTGTGTGACCAAAACAATACAGTTTTCTTTCTTTCCTTTTTTTCTCATTTCAGAACAACTCCTAGATGTTCTGTATACTGGCAGGCAGGAGGAAAAGAGACAGATGGTGTGACAGTGGGAGAACGGTCTATTTTAGCACTAATAAAAATCGGACTCGAGATCCATGTATGGCAGAGAAATTATAAACTGGGAATGCCAGGGATACAGCAAGGCAAGCAGTGACCTTTCAGTGTTACAGAACCACACACTTTTGCACTTGAAATTTACAGTTTTAGTTTCTCCTCCTGCAAAATGGGAATCAAACTAGTGGTGGTCCTGATGTACAATTTAACTCCTGTTTCTAATGATACTGAGCAAAATATAATTCGATTACAGGAAGTAGGATATTCTCATCTTTGAAAAGAAAGCTTTCTCTCCATGTGTAATTGTTCCAACTGCTTGTTTTGCACATTTCCTGTTCTTAAGGATCAAAAAAGGGGAAAAAATGGATATTCCCGCCATTCTGTGAACTCAAGTGAGTTTGTGCCAATTCAACTGTCTTGTGGGTGCAGCAGTCACTGAGCTTGTGCTTCTCTGACGATGTAATAGTAGCTGGAGAGAGTTCTTTGGAATTCCTGTGGGCATTCTCACTCTGTAGCTATGTGTTCGATTTGAAGAATTTTCCCCTTTGGCATTAGTATGTTTTATTATGAGTAAGACTGTAGCACGGGCTTTTGTAGAAGAAAAATAATGGGATTTTTTGTTTAGTCAGTCATGAGGTCTCACCTCTTCTTTTGTATTGAGGTTCTTATAGCCCTGAGGATTTTCTATCAGTCTTCAAAGCTGGCAGCCATAATGGCTGGAGGGGATAAAGGTTGTCAAAATGAAATTAAGCTTTCTCTTGGGAGAGGTTTTACAGGTCAGCATAGCTAGGTCTGTCTTAACCATCATCTTTGAAGGAACTCACTTTAACCTTCCCTGAAATTAGTGCATCTGGCAAGAGGAAAGGAAGTAATGACGCACAGGAGCAAGAGTAGATGAGCTGCAAAGAAAGTATTCACTTCTGGTGGCTGATGCCAGCAGTTTGTCTATCTTCTCATTGGCAGAAAGAAAAAATTACTTCCCTTTTTGAAATCCAAAGACTGCTAATTCCCTGTAGCTATTACCTGACATCTTGCAGGTTTGACATCTGCAAACTGCTTTAATTAATATTTGGGCTACCTCTCACAAGTGCATTGCACTTCAAACTTGCAGAAGTGGCAGGCCTTAAGTTGATAAAATATTTCCAGAGTTGCTAAAGATAAAATCATCTAATTAAGCCACCTTTTCTGTTTGCTTCTGATTTAGTTCTCCTGTTATCACCAAGAAATGTATGAGGGAAAAAAACCCCACTATTGCTTTTCTACAGTTTTCTCAAAAATGGCATCACTTGAAAAGAAATGTCTTTTATGGACATTCCCATCAGACTTAAGCAAAATTTGAGATATTTACAGAAACAGAATGGGCGTGATTTCTGGTGTGTTTCTGCCATGCCTTGCCTGCAGAGATCCTGCAGGCAAGCGTTTCCTGTTCTTTTAGAAGTTTTGTGCACCGATCTGTTAACTGCATTGTCAGATGTGTGTTGTGTACCACTGCTCCCAAACTGTCCTGCTGGAAGAGGGGGTGTAAAAGAAATAGTGTGGAAGGAAGGAAGCAACAGAAGCCCAGTTCAACTATCAGGAAGGTCTACAGGAATTTTTCCAATGATTTCATGGGAACTGAATTAAGTTGTTGGTGAGAAGCCGTGTCCACAAAAACCTCCACGCCTCCTCTTCTGTTCTACATCTGTACCGTATCTGTTGAATTTATTAGAAACAAAAATTTAGCTTACAGCATGCAGAAAATAGAGGGAGGGAAGGTTATGAGAAAGCGCCAATGTACTGATATGGGAGTGGAAAGTCCTGCAAAATAAACTGGTTCAAATACACTAGAAACGTACCCCCCCAAGCACACAAAGCCTGCATTCACAGTCACTGACTTCATCAGTTTCACAGCATTACTTTTCAATCAGCAAACATCATAAAAACAGGAAAGCAGATTTATGGCTGTTTATTAGCCAGCATCATTACTGTATTTACTGTAGTGTGAAAAAGGAAATCAGAAGAGTGCTTTAAATCTCAGTGCCTGCAACCCAGATGCATTTATTTACTTACTGGATACTTCACTAGTAGCTCAGCAGATGCCTGCTAGTTTACACATATATTTTGAGCATATCAGCAGAATGCTCCGAAGGGATGGGTGTTAAAATTATGCTGAGGTCTGTTGTGGGCAATGCTGGGAAGAAGCTTGTGAAATGTGTTCAGTTGAAGTAGCTAAAGTAGTTATTGAAGAAATACCAATGTGTTAACCAATCACTGCTTATTTAAAGGGACCATAATTATAAATATAAAAATATAAATATATGATATTGCAATAAAAACAGGAAGATAAAGATTTGGCTATTAAAACAATAGGAAAAAAAGCAAAATGCCTGTCTCATTAAGATATTCTCTGTTCAAAGAGGAGCTACAATTCACATAAATGTTATCTAAAGGCCTCGACTTGCTCAGTGGGGTGAATAGTATCAAATATGGAGTTGTGTTTCCTGCGGCCTGGTCAGAAGGCTGTACTTTACCATTGTAGGTATAATTGTAATTTATCCCAAGACAGCGGCAAACCTTGCGTTGCCTAGGCCTATTCTTTACATCTTCATTATCTAGAGAAATCTAATGAATGAGTGGAAGCTGAATTGAATGTGTTTAAGCCTCAAGTGTGTATGAGAGATGATTCATTTGTAAACTTTTCAATAAAAGCACAGTGTATTTTATTCGATTCAGATTTGTGGTTAAATGCAAAAGTCTGGATCTAAATTTGTGTTTGAAGTCCAAATGTATTTTTCCTAAGGGGAAATCATAAATCCATTCAAGCCAATCGAAATATTTCCATTGATGTTTAGTGAACCAGGAAATAAGCTCATCCCAAAACCTAAAGGGTGCGACACCTCTATAAATCACTTTGGTTTTAATTTACTATTTTTTTTTCTACTTATTATTGGCTCTTATTGTTAATGCCATTTTTAAAATGAAGACTAAAATGCAAAGAATATAAATTATAGATGAACAGTTTCAATGAGGCTGTTGATTGCAATGACTGAAATCTAATTAAGCTGTTTAAGATCTAAGTGATATTATTATTAAAGAATTATGTTAACAGAGCATTTGATCAGCCTCTAAATTTGTTTTGTGTGAATTATACTTATGACATAATGTGATTCCAAGTGACAAAAAGATCAATTATTTTTCTTCTTTTTTAGGGAAAAGCAATATGCTATATTTAAATTGAAATAATTTAATGGAGAAGTCTCAGGGGAACAAAAGCACTCTGTTTGCATCTTCCTTTAACTGACCTCATGTAAATACTAGTACTGACTACATTTTTGGTTTTGGTATGACAGTATATGGAGTAAAAGAGGAGCATAAATTTGTGTGCAGACGGATGTATGCAGATCCACGTACGTTTTTACACAGATATGCTAATTTTTATGGTGACAAGCTTACTACCACTAGCTAGGAAAGTCCTCTGTCACAATATCTTTTGGCCTGTGGAATCACCGTAAACATCTAATTTGCCTGCATATATATTTTTTCTTTAAGATGTAATGTAGTGCATTTTTAGAACCAATGGGAGTCTCTTGGGATGCACATTTATTATTTAATTTACAAGTGCAGTTTGTACAAATGTATGAACAGACTGGATTGCTTCCTGTGTGATGCAGCTAAGCAGCACTCGTGGGGACAACTTGCTAGATAAATATATCCTTTATTTTTGGAAATGGGGTCTACACTTGGTGACTCTCTGGGAGTCAGTCTTGGTACGGTTCCTGTTAACACTTGTATTCCGCTCTCTGAATTCCATCAGTCCTGTCCTCCTCAGCTGTCACGTACTAGCTGAGCATCACCTACAGAGTCAGTGCACAATTCAGCATATCTGGGCTAATCACAAATCACACTTTTTCTTTGTTGTACGCAGATGTTGTCTAGCTTACATTCATACTGAACTTACAGAAAACTATTTCTACAAGCAGCCTGCCCAGCATCTCAGTGCCTGCTTCACTTGCCTTGGATGCTGAAGTGCTTGCTCTTTTAAAGTTTAACAGCATTTGTGTCCAGAGAATGTGAGTCTTGTCCCATCTCCCACTCAAGGTTGAGAGGCGTGTTGGTGGGCCCCCAAAGATGAGTGAGTATGCAAGTGAAGGAACAGAAGAAGACAAAAGAGAAAAGGATCATTCTAAATACAAGAATTAGTGAAATACTGTATTATTATATTGCTTCATTCCTGAATCAGCAGCTGAAATCTTCCAGATAAACAGCTCCAGTTCTGTTACTACCTATGCCTTCCCAGTTTGAGGACATCCAGTCATTTTAATTGAATTGAAATGTTATTTCAAGGAGTTACTTGTAGTAGATGGTCTGTGACACACATTTGTTTTCAAACTTTAAAAAATGAAGCAGGTGCAGGGGAGCAAATAATGGGGAAGATTGAGATATGATGCACTTTAAAACAGAGAGAAAGGTTGAGAGTGCCCACCAGTACAGAGGAAAGAGAAAGTTATGAAACAGAAAATGACACAAAAAAGCAAGCTTGACTGGCTGACTCGTTCCTTTGCTGTGCTATCTGTGGGTGTTAGGACTCTCACGCTGTAACCAGACCCTTACGCCTAGTTGCCCTCTGTAATCTGTTATGCCTGTTCTCATAGGGTTCATTCTGCATCGTTCCTTGAAGACAATCTCTAATGAGCCCAAATGTACAGTATTGTTTTTGAATCCATTCTTGGTTTTCTTTTTATGTCTAGAAGGATGGAAAATTAATTTTGCTCTTGAGCTGGTTCAAAAATCTTCCTCCCACGCTGTGGAGCCTGGATGTGATGTTGGAAGATAGTATTTTCTATCTGCAAGCATCAAAGTGAGATCCAAAGGGCAAGCATCTTTAAACATTTAACTACTAATAATCTGGTTCATAAAACCAACTGGGTGTTTATGGAAGACAGCATTGCTACTTCATGCTATTTATCTAACAGATGCAGTTAATCCTGTATTTTTAGAATATACAAACGTACAAAAGTAATTCTGGACAGATAAAAAGAAATACTCAGCAAAGTGCTTTTAAATGTTGATGTCTCAGCAGCCTTACTATCTATGGTAACAATTTTTTCTTTATATCTTAAACATAATCAATGCTTTTTTGAGGTTATGATCAAGTAGCATAACACATTTTGCAAACTCTGTTTGCGTGTAATGTATTTTGTGTTCTCTGAAGGCTCTGTCTAATAGGTGATTCAGCAGACAGCCGTAGTAACTACTCACAGACTATGGCTTAAATTTAAAGGCGAAAGACCACTTTTGTTTTTGTAAGTTTTAGGCAGTAAACTAAACATACTTCTAAAGAGATTTAATTTTCACTTGTCAAAACTGAACTCTTTCTGGAAATTGGGCAAACACCAAGGTCCCCAAACCCACTTTTTTTGCTGGTAATCACAAGAATCTCATGTGAATTTTAAGGTTTACTGTTTTCAAAACACCTTGAGATACTTCAGGTACAGTAGAGGAAGAACTGTTTTATTAATATTTGAAGTGATCTGCTGATAGATAGGTATCTCCTGAACAGTGGTTTCAAATACTAAATGATTGTCCAGAGCTCCAAGGCAGTGATTCTTTGAACAGGCTTTCAGGGTTGTGGAAGTAGAATGACAGGAGGCTGATTGCAGCTGATTAGTACTGAGCTACTAATCTGTACATCCTTTTGTTCTTGACCAATAGTATAAATTAAGTCCCGTGGAAGAAGGGGCCATCCTTACATCTGAGCCAATAGAGAGACTGTTTGAGTAGGAAGTTGCTGCACCATGGTCCCTCTTTCCTTCCTTGAGCATCTCCTAGCTTCAGAGATACACTCCACCTCTCTTCTGACAACCTATGGGGGGAAAACTGTGGTGTACATATTGTATGTAGACTTAGGAGACATCCATATTGTAAAAAACATAGAATCTAATTAAGATAAAGAATGTGTGACAAGAACTAGAATTATCTTTTTTTATTGTTTATACAGACAGCACATGATGCACCCACTCACTAAAAAAATGGGGAATAGTAACAAAATGTACTTACAGAGCTCTAGGGTCATATTGCTAACTCTTTCCACTCTTTCTATATCTCTTATTTAAACTAATGCTATCTCAGAGACCACAGGTAAAATAGTAATTTATATGAGAAAAAAACAAGCCCCAATAAGAATATAGTACAGCTTGTACTTCTAATTTTTGTTTTTACAAAAATATCAGTCAGCTGCACAATCCCTCTCCATTTTTCTCCCCTCAAAAGGTCAGGTACGACTTCCTCTTCATTATGTTCTTTGGCTTTTATGCAAGTAGCTTCTGCTGGCAATTTTTCATGTATCACTCATACATCTGTAGGGCAAAACATCTCTTCTAGGCATCTATCACTTGCTTGCAGCTGACAGTCATAGAGGTGACCTATTTCATATTAACAATCAATTTCCCTTTGCCAGGATATGTTCTACCATTTCATGTCCCTTGTCAGAAGCGTAGACTTAGGGGTCAGATTGAAGATTCTTTGAAGGTAAAAGGATGATTGTTTGATTCTATGCATCACTGAATTCTGTCAGTTTTATTTTAATGCTGAAGAAAAATACCCAACACTGCTTTCCAACAGAGTAATAGAACAGAGTCGTTCTTAAGTATCAAACTTGTATGCAATCTTGGTAAAATTGTTTCCATAATGCAAAGAGTGTTATATGAATCTCATAAATTTCAAGGCATAATAGCATGTTATTGGAGTTTTTGTAGGATTTCAGTGCTTTGTGTCTTTTATATTACTTGAATTACACTGTTGAATTGTGGAAAAAAAAATAAAAAAATACATTTCCAAAAGCCATATACTCCCGCATGTTGCAGAAGTCTGTGTTATGCAAAAGAAATAGTATGCATAAACTTACCATGTTCCTGACATCTATTTGAGTTGTTGAGCAAAACAGTCTGTGTTCACATTTGAGGAGGTACAATAATTCACCAAAAGGTGCAATCTGCCTTTGGAGAACCTACAGGTTTGTCACTGAATTTCATTATCAATATGAGGCATTTTTGTGAGGAAAAAAAGTGCTTTAAAGAGAACTCCGTAAGAAGAGGAAGATAATCTCCAGAGTAAAGATGCTTGTCTCTGTTATAAGGTCCTCAACGGTTGATCAAATTTAGCTGTAGTGTGTATTAGATTAGAATTTATTTTACTTTTGAGTTTTAAATTCTTCTTTTCTCCTCTACTCCCTCCTCCCCACTTTCCCCCACCTCCCATCAATTCCTCTTGAAGTAGTTGAGAATAATTTTTGCTATTTATTCTGGATTTATTTGAACACAAGTGATGTAGAAAATCAGTCTACTACAGTGTTAGCCTAATTTGAGCTACTTATTTTCTTCCTACTTTATTCTGTGTAGATACATGTTCACAAGGTAATTTGGAGTAATTTTTTCTCATAGTAGAAATGTACTGACTTAACGTGGTTATGTGGGATGTGAGAGATCAAGTCAGGTCACTGGTATAATAAATACCGTATTTTTTCAAAGAAAAGTGAAAACTGGGGAAGTCCTGTTGCTAGAACAGCAAAGAGTTACTCAAGAAGATTCTTGTACAGAGTGGTTTCAGGGCTTGGCAAACACATTTCTTATTATTCCCCTCTACTCCTTGTGCAGCGCAGATACAGTCTGATTACCCAAGCTGTGCGCTCACTTCAGGACTTGCTCCACTGGGTTCCAGAGGACTTCTCAAGCTAATACACCATTCAGCTTGAGTTAGCACATCAGAAACTGGTCCTAAACAGAAATATTATTCTTAGCTGTGGCAGTTGTGGTTTGGTTTTTTTCCCTCCTCTGGAAAACCTGAAGTAGAAACTTCTGAAGTAACCTTCAGAAGTATGAAAATTCACATTGCTCCATGCTTCTGCCATTACTGAGACATAGTTATTAGACATTTTGACCCTGAAGTATCATACTTTTAGCTTATAGTTCTTTTTAGCTGTGACCTTGAGAGGATCTTATGAATCACTTTGTTTTCAGTTCCATGAATTCATCTTAAAATTACAAAGCAATAAACAGTGTGTTAAAGGACACCACATTTGAGAGACAAAAGCAGAAGAAAAATCTAACAGTGCTGGAAGCAGCAAAGCAGCCACAGAAGCGTTTAATCAGTAATGAGATGAGAAAAAATGCCTAACATTGTCAACTTTCTGAAATTAAAACAAAGGGAAGAAAATAATTCTCAACCTATAAGGTGTATTGAAGAGTCTTCTCAGGCCACCTGCAGATGTTCTGAACTTCCTAGATCTGCTGTGGAAAGAGAGGGACTCATCTGGAGAGCTGAGAGAACTAGAATGCCTCATGTTTCTACACCTGCACTAATGTACATTTGTTTTTATAATTGACTGAAAGCTTATTATGTTCTGAACCTAAACATCTCAGAGCAGACACGACACCATCATGTATGAATCTTTATATCTGAAAACAAAATTTGTATAGGAGACCGAGATAATTATTTTTGAAGAATCAGAGAAAGTTTCTGCAAAATTATTTTGAGTATCTACTGAGCTTTCACTGGCATTTTCTTGCACCTTTAACTTAAGGCACAACAAAATTATCTTAAATTGCAAATGTTCAGACTAGTG
>NW_009732892.1:309-27058 GCF_000703405.1 Apaloderma vittatum | reverse complement strand
TCCCTTCCAACACCCAACATTCTATGATTCTGTGATATTAAGCCCAATACCTACTTCATACAGCCAGAGACACCGCAAGAGACAGCTCTGCAGGACTATAAAGACGTCAACTAAATGCTTGATGACAACTCAAACAATACACAGTTGGCACTGACATCCACTACCAGGTCAGCATTACATCCACTACCAGGTCAGCATGCAAAATATTAGAAACATGTTTCACCTCTGATAAAGGCAAAATATGGTTGAGAATACGTGCTACCACCAATAGAAAGTTGCCAGTCTCCGTTTTTTTTGTGGAGGTTCACCTGGAGCCCCGTTTTTTCACTCTCACCTCTAGAAAGGCACATGGCGTGCTTTGGGAGGCTTAAAAAATCTGCTTTACACTGACAGGTAATTTCTTGCAGGAGCCTCATTGAAAGTAACAGGACTTAACCTTGATAAGCAATTCCATATGCTCGCTCCACGCAGGTCTTCGAAGCATCTCTACTTACTTCGCAAATGCAAACAAGCCTTCGCCCATCACACGCATTAACGCACAGCTAAATATAGCGCGCTCACAGCGACTGGATCTTCTTCCCTGCCTTACAAATTTCTGACAACTCCTTAGCTGAATTCTGACGAGCAAGGCATTAGGAATACAATTTTGCAAGCAAAGTGCATCACAGCAGACAAAAATGTCATCCCACTGGAATCGTCGAAACATATACCTCCACCAAATGAGCCTGCTCCTCTTATAATCCTGCTCCAAAAGATGCCTGGTATTAAAATGTAATCTACCTCATTTGAAATGAGACCATAAGGTTTTCAAGAGTTGGTAAAGATCCCCAAATGCCCACTCGGGCCCTTTTTCACAATTTAGGAGAACTGTACCGTTGAATTGGAAGGCATTAAGAGGCGTAAGTGAGTTCTGAAGCGCAGAAAAACAGAATTTAAAGGCTACGTGTAATTGTGCATCCACTGAAGCATTTGAAAAAATGAGCCTTAAAATCAGCGGTGCCACGCTACGTCCTAAAATAAATTCCCTGAAACTCGAGTGTAAGAAACAGAATCCTTCCTTTGTGCTGGCAAAGACGCTTACCCAGCAGCCCCAACAGCTCCGGGTACTATGGCAGGGTAAGAGCACGCAACCAGTTTTATTGACTCAAAGGTTCAAAATCTTAATGTACTTGCTCCAGCAGTTCTAGATTACATGAAAAATCAATTAAATTAAGGAAAAGACCTGCCTTTGAAGTATTCTCTGTGCACTTGGGAAGGGCCAAGCAAAGGAAGGAGAATATTGTGGCTTACACTGCCTGTAAGTGCAGGGTTTCAGCGGGGGTGGAAAAGCAAAACACCTTCTGCAAGTGTCTGTGTGGTTTGTAAATCCCACTGAGAGGAGGCGGCGATGAGAAAACAGGCATTTAGGACAGGTAGGCACTTGCAAGTGGTGGCCAAAACAAAAAAAGAAGAGAGACAAGAATAAAATAAGCTGTAAGTGCTTCCTACCACTTCTTATTTAGTAGACAGAATGACCTGGAGAAGGGCCTGCTGTAAAGCTCATTAAGTCAGCTTCTTTCCAGTTGCTTTAACTGCCTTTTGATGTGACTTAGGTTCTAGATTTGACTACTCCTAATAATCAGGATCATTACAGTAGTGCCTGAGGGGAAACCAAGATTGAAACTCCACTGCCTTAAGTACAATGCAAACAAACTCCACAATACTCTTGACAAAGCTTTGCATATAAAATTCAAAAGAGAGAAGGACGAGAGGATTATTTACACTGATCCGTTTTGCCACCTTAAAGTCAGGCATGGCCGAAAGAAAAAGAAACATCTCTCTGATCAAGCTGCCTTGCGCTCTTGAAGAGCTGCTCAGAGAAGCTCTGCAAGGACCAGTGCTGGGCATGAAGTAAAGTCCAGTGGTTGTGATCTTCCCCTTTCCCCGACACGGCACAGCCAGGAAAAGGATGAGACGCCGGGCATGTCAGCGGTGCAGAAGTCTTTCAAGAGGCCGTGCAATCTGGCAGCACAGTCCCCGCTGCTTCCCATCGCTGCAAGGTAATATCAAGCACAGTCTTTGGTAATATCACAAAGAAAAGTGTTTTCAAGGGACTAGAAAATATTTACATGCCAATCTCTCTAACCAACAAGAACAAATCAAAACCTAAGAGCTGATGAAATTTCAGTGAAATTCTTGATATGCCATGAGACCTTGTGTTGCTTAAAATATGCATTAATATGAAGGAAGGAAGCCCCAGGGCATTCTTATTTCCAGTTGAATTATTGGCTTACAGCACGGCAACCACGTGTGAAGACCTCACAGGAAATTACGCTCTATCTCAGGAGGGGAACAAATGAAAAAAAATAAAAAATAAAAAAAGAAGTATGAAATTACAGTGTGTCACTGTAAAACAATGCGCCAAACAGATCTAAACAGAGAACTGAGGAAAAACTGATCAGAGTACCAGAAAAGTTAGAGACGATTATATTTACTCCTGAGGCAAGACAAAATCTAGGAGGCAAGAACAAAATCAACCCACACTGCACAGAGCAAAAAACCAGTTTGCTGGAATCCACAAGAAAGTCTACAAGATCTTATGAGAGTGGGTAACACACACTCGTACCAGGATATATTTTTGTACACTAGAATAGGTTAAGAAGGTGAAGGAAAAATGTAAATTTGGAAGGAAATAAACAAAAAAAACCCCAACGCAGACAGCAGAAGAGAACACAATTACTTTTTGTACAAGATGCTCATTGCAAAGTGTTGTAAACCACCTTGCTCTAAGAGAGGCCACCACGACCTAAGGGAACACTGAGCAGTTCCAGCAGGACCAGTAGAGAGGAAACGGCTTAGAGAGGAGGCAACAGAATGAGGATTGGGAAAAGAAAATCCAACAATGTCAAAGATAATAGGCTCAGTCTGGAGGAGAAAGAGAATTAGTGCGTGAGCTAAAAAAGCAGCAGGCTCGAATGCGTCTTCATGTGGAGACTGAAAGTTTTTCCCTCTACAATAACAAGCATTCGACTAGGTGGAAGTAATCCGACGGCACCAAAGCATCAACAGAAGCAATTCTCTCAGAGGGAGCGCTGCTTTCTAGCTCCTCGCCTCTGCTACATGAGCTCAGCTGTACCTTAGCTGGTTATTCCAGTGAGCATGCAGAGAATTCCTTTTAAAGGTCTGAACGGATCACCGCTCTCAGAGGGAGCGCTGCTTTCTAGCTCCTTGCCTCTGCTACATGAGCTGAGCTGTGCTTTAACTGGTTATTCCAGCGAGCATGCAGAGAATTGCTTTTAAAGGTCTGAAGGGATCACTGCAACCACCCCGAACCTGAAGCTGTGTGTAACACCAGGAACAAGTCGTGTTATACTCGCCGAGGTTCCCACCCACAGACACCACACCGGTGCCTCTTGATTCATCCCTACACCTTTAGCTCTTAACACCTCCTGGCGGTGAAACCCACAGTCTCATCTTTTCCACCCCAACCAGCACCCTTTCCTAAGCCCCTTCTTTTCCAGCCACACAAATATAGTCTGTAAATCCTCTTCCCATCAAGGGACTTGCTCTCCTCATCTGTATTCACGGCTGCCCTCCCCTGAAGAGGGCTGCCGCTCGGCACCTATCGATTCCTGGAGGCACTTTCCTGTCACCGGCACTAAGTGATGGCTTATTAGATGGACAGGGGAAAACTCCAGCGAGCGGGCAGGACCATTCATCACAGAAACTAAGAGCTCTGCAACGAGAGCTGAGGCTGGAGAGGAGGAGGAGGAGGAATTCTGCCAGGGCTGAAGGACGCCCGCACCCAGGCGAAGCCCAGCCTGTTGCAGGGGCGGGTGCGATCAATGCTTTGCGATGGTCGCATTCCCAGAGAAACCATCTCCAAGTGCCATCTTTAACCCGAGAGCGAACTCAGTCTTCATGATGAGTGGGGAGCAAGAAAGATAAAGAAGCTGTTGGATTAAGTATCTCTTACCCTTTTTTTGGATGAGGTCAGTGGTACCGTGGAGTGCACTAGAGCTCAGAAAAGGACGCTTGCAGGGGAAGCGTGGGGCGGCATCGATTCGATTCCTGCAGACACTTGCGGTTTGTAACAAAGTTTAATGAATGCAAGGAAGCAGAGAACAGCGCCTTTACTCCAGAGGGCTCAGCACCCCCACGCCTTCCTTGCAAAATTGCAGCACAAGCAACTTTCTTTCTCCCATCCACGAAGAGTTTCCAACCGCCAGGGCATCTACAGGCGTGCACTGGTTAATTAAGTGACTGGAAGGCATCGTGCTCCTACAGAAGCCCCTTGAAGAGCCACTGAGAGTTTGTCACCTTTACAGATTTCCTGCCCTGAGAGTTAGATCAGCTTCTGTCGCAGAAAAACCTTACAGGCTATCATCATAATCACATTCCTGTAGCCTGCAATACTTTCGATCTGAACAGCATCGAGATCAGCAGCAACAGTTAAGAGCATGGCTTTAATCAAATGAAGCAGAAACACCACCACAAGCAGTTAAATAAATTACATTTGGGCTATCAGGAGAAACATCCTTAGGAAGGTACTTCACACCCCCCCAGACTGCCTCCCCCCCGCTTTCTCACACACTACCCTATCACGGAGAATAATTGGTTCTGATTACTTGCTAAAAATAAAAGACATCAATAAAAGTCACTTCCAACTTCTCTAGCCACTTCAGGCTGCAAAAAACGTGCAGTTACAAGAAGGTTTGAGCACGCAAGTCCATTCCCCTCTCTTGGTCACCTGCACCCACGCACGCAGACGCTGGAATTGGTTTGAAACTGGCCTCGGCGATTCCCTGCGCTGCGCACAAGAGCCTTCACGGCTAACCGGGAGCAGAGACCAGCACAGCCAGGGATCTGCTCCTCACACTGTTCGTCCAGATCCGAGGATTTTTTGCCCACTTCTACAACAACAGGGAATTTTTTTTTTCCTTGCTTATTCCTCACCAGGAAGAAGGACCAGATTTCTCTGAAATCACCAGATTACTTAATTCCACAATCACTACAGGATAATAAGCATCTTTCAAGAGTAAAAAGGAGTTGCTCATCTGAAAATAATTATGCATCTAAAGATACCCGAAGACACCTACTCTATGCTTTGGTTCATCAACACTTTTAAAAAAATGGCTTTCTCTCCTTTAGGTATCCAGCAGAAAACTGGCCTCAATCTCTTTTTCTTTTGGGTTGTTTTTAATCTCTTTTGCAGCAGCGAGCTGACAGTGCCCAGCAGTGATATTAATCATTGAAACACTCTTCCTTTCCCCCAGTTTCTCTTAACCTGAGCATCTGTTATGTAAAAAGAGCGGAGCTCAGAGAGCAGCTGACAAAACACCCTTCTTACAGCTGCATGAGTGTCAGACTGAAACGCTGCCACAATCTTCTCCCCTTGCTGCTGCTCCCCTCTCAAAAAAAAAAGAAAAAGAGGGAAAAAAGAGGATAATATGCACAAGGCTGCTGGGGAAAAGTGTGTCTGCCTGGCAGCAGTAGTGTAATTTGTGAACACAGCAGTAGAAGCTGGATGTTTGTACTGAAGCTCTGCACGATGGAGTACGCCACCCAGGTTCCAGGCCACCCCTGCTTACCGTTGGGAGTTTCTTGGAGCTTTCTGTCCAAGGTTAATTGTGTTCAGAGGGAGATTGGTCCCCAAGAATGGGTATGCAGTACATGGCTCAGGGCTTTGAGGCAACAAAACCAAGCAGTTTGAGTGAGGAGTCTCTGGAAGAACTGCAATCTTGAACACCGCAAATATTTTCCTGTCAGAGCAAAGCGCCACCAGTCCTGAACACGGGGGCAAGGAGCGGGGATGCAGAGAAGAGAGACCTCCGCTGCTGTCTTCCGTTTGGCAGGCCAGGCTTTGCACACAGATTAGTAAATCACACCCGAAATCAAATCACAAAAATCAATAGGGCCACCAACTGAGCACAGCAGTACTCAGCGCAGATAGGAAAAACAATATCTTATCCAGAGAAATTTGGTCACTGGAAGCCTGGCCCTGCTCGATTCAGAATACATAACCCCATACCTTTGAAATAAAGTCTCAAGCCACAATAAAATTACGGTGGTTTAAACGGTTGCTACTTGCTAACTCACCTGCTGTGGTGCTGCCTGCGTACTTTCAGCAACAGGAACTTCAAGAAATACGAAATGGTTGTTATGAGAGAAGCGAAGCAGAGTTACCTCAAATATATTATTAATGCCACCTACATACAAGATAAATTCCACATTTAGAGGGTTTGTCTTTTAAGGCGACAACATAACAGTGACATGAAACGGCCGGTAAAGCAATTACAATCAGCGATGCTGGCGGTGGACTCTGCAATTTAAGTGGTGATTGTCAGCAGGTCCGACACCATGCTCAGAGTAAGACCAGCTTAGACACAAAACAGAAAATCGGATGCAAAAGAAAGACTAGCAGAAGAAAAGGAATGAAAAAGGAATGGAGGAGGAGGAGCAGGATGTGGGGGTGGAAAGAAAAAGAAAAGAGAAAAAAGAAAAGAAAAAAAAGAGTTCGGAGTAGCACTAGGTCATTCTGAATTCTCATCATGATACCACTCACACTTCACAGATCACAATTGCTACCAAAAAGATAGAGGGTGTAGGCAGGTGAATAGATGGATGGTGGTAAAATAGCCAGATTAAGGGTAGGACAGAAAAAAAAGAAAAGGGAAAAATAAAGAAGAATTCAAAGAGGCAGAGAAAGGCGAGCTCTGAACCGGCCTTTATTTTATCCCAGAGGTAAACTCTGGATGCAGGAGCACCTCTGGTAATAGCTCCTGCCTGCCAGCTTGTGCCTACACCTGTTTAGACCCACAGCCAAGGCCAGAGAAATTCTCTTCTAAACGGGTAATAAGGGAAAGGACTCTCAGAAAGGCAACACTGAGTAACTCTACATCACACTTTTCCCACTGCCTTCTCACATCTCCTTGCTCCTGCTCACTCTGAAATGTGTCCAGAAAGATTTTTTTACTGAGTGAGGCACTGGAACGGGCTGCCCAGGGAAGCGATGGGGTCACCAGCCCTGGAGGTGTTCAAAAACCGTGCAGATGTGGCTCCTGGGGACACAGGTTAGTGGTCACGGTGCTGTTGGGTTGGCAGTTGGACTTGATGATCTCAGAGCACTTTCCCAACCTCAATGGCGCTGTGACAGATCTCTGCAACGAGCATCCGACACCTCTTCCAAAAAGCAAAGACAAGCTCCTGCAGCATCTGACACCTCACCACCTCCATTAGACTTTCTTTGTAGGAGAAGCAAAAGTAAATATTATAGTAGAAGCAAGTATTTAATTAACAGGAGCTTCCTAACGATTTGCTGAGGTAGGGACAAGCGTGAGCTTCTCCACAGCCGAAATGTAGTCCTGGCTGTGCCTGTTCCACAGAACCAACCCACGCAGCAACACAAAGGGAATGGAAAATTCTGTTTGTGAGATTTGGGGAGCGCTTCTGCTAACACTGCTTCCACAGAAAACTCGTGGAGCGAGGTTAAGAGAAGCAAGAGCAAATTTTCTCCAAATTCTGGTTCGGAAGATATAAAGCACCGGGCGCTGCAGGTTACTCAGTACGCTTCACTCCAAACAGAGGGTTTGCCATCTGTTCTGCCCTCTAATTACAAAATATAAACCAAATATAACTCACTACTGAATCATAGAAAGTAAGCTATAGGAGATTTAAATTCATGGGAAAAGCTGTTTATTTAATGCAGAAAGCATCTGCAAGGTTTTTCTTACATCATCTTTCAGGCAGTAATCTAGGGAAAATGAAAGGAGAGTCTTTCTCCAGGATGCTGTCAAATATGATTCTGGCAAAGCTGGATGAGTCCCTGGGGAGTGGGGTCTTCAGGAGAAAATATGTTGCAAGGAAACTTCCACAAGGAATTTATCTATCTGCACAGAAGTAGAGGTGTTACTGTAAGAGAGTCATAACAGTAAAGATGTAACTGGGGCAAGAGTGCGAGAAAAAAAAAATAGAAGCCTTTATTAGACTGATTAATAAAACCGGAAAAAAACCCACACCAACAACAAAAAATAAACCCCACAGGTCTGATTAGTTTGAAGGTGAAGAATGGAGCAATTGATTACACCAAGTGAAGGCTGCTCCTGCCAGGTAGCTCGGTCACTAGTTCCTCTAACAGCGGGACGGGTGTTCCTTAAGGGCTTGGAAACTCCTCCCAGCACAGGGGAGCGCTCACTCTTAAGGGCCAGGTTGGTAAGACATTTGGTGGGTAAGATTATCTGAATGTTTGTAAAGGTTTACATACACACAGGGTTCTGTATATGAAAGTTTCTGGTTAGAGCATCCTGTCTGCCAAATCGCTCCCCGCCGCGCAATGGGTAAGACAAGACAATTTCGGATAATTCTAACCCAGGAACCGAAAGATAACTGAAGACAAGGACAGAATGCACATGAATGAACTACCTGAAATCCAGACCAAAATGGAAGAGGTCCATTTTGGATACTTCCAGGGTACTAGGGGTCTGGAACTTAAAAAAATTTAGAAGGAGGAAGGGGGGTAAAAAAGGCACGAGCCCGGGAGTAGAAGGAATAGGGGCCTGTACATCAATGCGAGAAGCTCAAGTGCTAAACCCGATGAGCGTGAAGAGCTGCAAGCGACCCAGGGCTTTGACAAAAGAGGCATTTCCTGAGCATGGCAGGGTGACAAAAATCAATGGGATGTCATTCAGGAAGGACAGATTAGGTCATAACCACGGGGAAGGTTACTCTACTGAAAAATCCTTGCAGCCTGCCAAGATAATAGTGTTGACTGAACAGAGGGGACTGTATCTTCCAAACTAGACAGCTACAAAGCCTCCAAGCTACAGGAGTGCGTGTCTTCTAGAAACTTCACTGCCTTAGCCTCCAGAGCTGCCAAAAATTGCCAACAGAACCCTGATCTTACCAGCGTCTGTGCTGCTTCTCGCACCGGTTTCAACAGAACTGAAACACTATTCTGGGCTTTACACACATGGTCTGAACATCCCCAGATAAGACAACCATGAAGGATCTGCAATAATTGCCCATCTTAGGTTTTCTGCACCTCCTCCTGAGGTGTCTGGCACGGGCTGTGGATTAGGCGATGCTTGTCTGATCAAGTGCGGTAATGCTCCTGTGATGGAAATCAAATGCCAAATAAATAAAAGGGAAAAGGCTAAAGATACAGCTGATGTGGACTCAGAAGAATCAACATAACAATAACAAAAGTCAGTTGCAATAAAGCCATCAAAAGGAAATGTTTAAATCAATCCCGCAGGCAAAGAGGAGGAGACACTCAGACGGGCGACCACGTCTGCAAAGGCCCAGTCAGCAGAAACCCTCCTAAGGATCTTGTCCCGAAGGCAGACAAGGAGAAGCTGAAGTCAACAGGAGAAATGCTGGGTGTGAGGCACACACACAGTCAAGGCAATTCAGAGCAGCGAGCAGGATCCGAGCAGGCTGCAGCAGCAGCACTTGTTCTGCTCAAAGACCTGCCGAGAGGAAATCCCTGTGCGGACAAGAGCTGTGCTAAGGGCTGCTGAGGAAAGGTTTGGGAACAGGAAATCAGACGGTGCTTTGTACGATGCACAAATGCCAAGTTACGCTTCCCGATTGTGAACGAGACGTGCAAACTCCTACACGGGTCCTCGGCACTCTTGTCCTCCCTCATTGCCTCAACGCAGCCGCCTGGACACGCGCGAGCTCTTCCTGCTCCCCACAACTTCTCTGGGCAGCGATGGTGCCAGGGTCTGGCTCCAACAGCTCGTGACAATTTCTCAGTAACAGCTGCACCGTCTGCGCAACGAGAAGAGCTTAGTTTAGCACCACAGTCCTCTCCATGGCTCTTCCACCCAGCCACCACACTGCTCAAAGAAGCAGGAAGAATCTTCCACAGGAATCGGCGTGTTTAACCCTTTGAAGACAAGACAGATGCCTTTCCCAGCCAAGTGACCCACAGCTTCCAAAAACGACACAGATCACACAGGAGCGGGGATGGAAGCAGCCCCAGGTACGTTCCCTTGCAGTCTGCTAACATCAGATGCTGCTAAAAGATCAAAATTAAGCATTTGGTAGAGACTTGCACCCAATACAACAGTGCTGCTGTCTCTGTCTCAGGTATAAATACACGGGCATGTGCTCCTTGGAAACACTCAGTTGGAAACGGGGACAGCAAGGGCAGAGGTTTCCAAATTTATGCTACATTTTTACACTGTTTCTGTAAAGCTGCTTTCACATTTTATGAATTTGGTCAAATAATTCATGAGTAAACATTTTTAACAGCTTATTCAGCTCTGCCTGATACCAGAATTAAGCTCTCCCAGTTGTATGATCGTTCTGTCAGGCTTACAGACAGTAGATTAGAAGGAACTGTTAAAAAACTTAGGATCAAAGGTAATTAAGAGATACTGCCACGTATAAACAATATCTAGATCAGTGCACAAACCCTCTGGAGTGTCAAGGGCAGCTAGAGAGTTCAAGCCTTCCTGCTTAATTAACGGCATTTCCAAAAGAAGCAGATAGCAAGTTTAGGGCTTCCTAGAAGGGTGCACCCACCAATTACAGAGACAAACAAGCGGGGCAGAGTGGAGGGCTTCAGAGACAGCTCATTAGTAACATTTCCCTGGTGATAAAATCCTCTTGGGCACGCACAGATCCGCTGGCTCAATGGCCCCAGGTGCTGCTTCTGAAGACTCAGGGAAGTACCACCTATATAACTGAAGTAAGAATAAAAGAAAACCAGAAAATCCCTCCCGACACTCCCCACGCAATTGCAATGTTCGCCTCAAGAACGAACCCACCAGCACGTGCCTGCATGGGTAACTCCAGAGACAGAGTAAATTGCCAGCAGAGGCAGAAGAGCAAAAAAAATTGAGGCTAGAAAGAGCAATTCCCAAAGCAGGGACTTGTGGAGGGGCAAATGGATGCCTGTCAGCCCAGCAACACCCACAGCAGGGCAACAGTGGTGTCTGTCCCCTTGTAAGTCTTTTTTATAAAACTGCACATCTATCTTCTCAGTTACTCAAATGATTCAGCCCAAACCCTCTGCAGCTGTTTTTTTATGCAGAGCCTGTTTTCTGGTTCTCAGAAAAACAACCCCAATATGCGGCACAGCAGAGGTAGGAGCTGAAACCTAAATGAAACCTGCCAAAAGGTTATCACAGCATGACAAGAAAACTCAAGCCTTGCTGTGCCACTCCCAGGGTTTTGCTCACTTGGAGAAAGGAACTGGATCAGAAAACTAAAAGCAGAGCATCAGAGACTCCCAAAATTACTTCAGCCTTCTGCCTTTCACATAAATCCGGGATTATATGACATCACGTACGACACGGTTGACGCTTCTGCTCAGTCTTGACATTTGCCAAGAGAATCGCGGGAGCCTGGAGCGCGCGAGGTGAGGACCCGCTTCCTCAGATCCGTGACACAGACGCCTCGCTCGAGGGCAAAGCTCCTCCCGCCTTCTGCCTGGAGAAGCTGGGGGCGCAGATTGGAAGAACTTGTAACTCGCTGAAGAGTCTGAACACAGAGAGACTTGGAAGAAAACCTTAAAGGACCAGATGATCTTGAAGGTCCCTTCCAACCCAAAGCATTCTAAGATAATAGCCTGGAACGGCTGCTGTGAGATAACGGAGTTTGTAAGGAGAAGCTGTTTTCCCAAACAGTAAAACTTCTGCTCTGCTGAATATCAGCATGTTTTATATACAAGGGATTTTTAAAAAATCCTCTCCTCAATTTTAAGCAGAAAAGTAAGTCAAGAAAATCCTACAAGTAAAGCCAGTCTAAAATATTACTATATTCCACTTTTATTTCATCCCTTTCATTTTTTTTAAACGCAATACCTGTATTAGACAAGACGGTTTTACAGTTTCACACCTAATGACGTGCGGCTCCGCTCCCTGGCACAGCTGAACATCTCTCCAGCGAGGAGGATGAGCACAAGCAGGTGTGAGCTCACCGCACTGATCTGCAGGCAGCCCTATCGAAACAAGGGTTTTCATCGACGTTATTGCTCAGGTGGCTTTCTGAGAACAAAAGGATTTACTTCCATGTCTTGGGTGTTGGTTTTAATTGAATAGTAGAAGGGAATTGTTTATTTCAAATCTTTTGAGACTTGCCCAGTAACGTTAGACATAATCTATGTTCATTTTTCTTTTTCAAAAGGAGTTTCAAATATAGTTCCAGAGTAAGTAAATTGCCTGGTTTGCGAATTCCTTCCCTAACAGGTAACCTGCCAAAAAAGTCTACTGAGACTTTCTATTCCATGATCCACGAATCCTTGTCAAGTAATTATTTTGTATTGTATCCCTCTTATACACAGTGTCTCGTGTGGCTCCCATCTCTTATCTTCTGCTATTTATTGCAAGGAAATGGATATGATTTTCCCTTAATATCCCCAAATATTCATATAACTTGATGTACACTTCCCCCCTCAGAACAGGACACATCCATCCAATACACACACCCACTGTTCTGGTGCAATCACTGTAACTTCCAAATCTGACAGATCTTTAAGTCCCACAGCTGTCACTTGTTATTCCAAATTCTAACTGAAATAGGATGTTGTTAGCCAAAATTGAACACCCACTCACAAAAACTCAGTTATTTCACTCTCTTACACATGCACGCAGTGATGAAACCGTTCAGGAAAAACAAATTATTCCCCCCCAATTATTTCCGCACAAAACAAGAGTGCGACTGGGGTGAAGCTCTTGCTTCCCATAACACTGCCTTTTCTTTTTTTTTTTAAGCATCTGCTTTTCCAGCTCAGGACAAAGCCAGCAGCAGCACTGAATTGTCACAACGAAGTCTTTGTAAACCTTTTGGAAGGCTATGGAGATCTCAGAAGAGGCACCTAAGATTTGATAACCTTGTAAAAGCGACTTACTGTGCCTTTTAGAAAGCCCAGCTTTACCTTATGAACCCTAATTCCTTGTATACTCGAAAACAGCTGCTCACACATACACACCGCTGCATTCCCACTGAAAACTCCTGGTACAAATGCCAGTGGTAACATCAGTGTCAAGACGAGCGAGCTTGCACATGGTCTTAAATCTGCGACACCGGCCTGAAATCCCCAGCTCTGCCGGGTTTTTAAGCCCCACCTGAGCCCCCTGGTACTGCCCACCCTATCTTCTGCTGCAGAGGCCACGCAGACTGGGGAGAGGAGGCCGTGGGTAGCTGAGGCTTAAAGGTTTGCATCTAATTAACACAGCTAACGGGAAACCCACTGTGCCCCAGCAGCTCCCCCACTTTAGGGGCAAGAGAGGTGAACGCCTCATTTGGGAACAGAACAAAGCAGAGCGTAGCTACAGAGGCAAAACCAAAATCAAACGACAGTTACCATGTGCTGCACCGGATCTGTAAGCAACCCACCCTGAAGTCTCCAAAAGGGTTAAGCTGGACTGGTGTTTGGGGAAAACGGGCCTGTTTGGCAATTCAGAGGAAAATCTGAGCCCTCTGCTGAAAGTGGACACAATAGCTAGTGCTACCTGTGATGAGAAAAAGCTGGCTGTCTTACCGAGTGAGAGGAACAGGGACTGGAGCCTGCAACTTGCTGTGCCGGCCCCCAGCTCCCGCCCCACCCACAGGCAGCAAAGTTCGGCCAACACTGAGCCCTCGGCCCCCAGACACTGTGAGGCCACGAAGCATTCGCACTTCTACAGACACAACAAAAGAGAGGGGCAAAAAAAAAATAAAAATCCCCAAACCTCAACATGTGGATGGAAGAATAAATAAATAAACGAACAGAGCCCTGCCAGTTTGGGCAAAACAAGGTGATGCACAAAGAGGATTAACTCGCAAACAGTCAGCAAAGGGAAGCAATCCAAACCCAGGTATTGACGGGATCAGACGCGACTCCAGAGCTCACATTTTACCAGCAGGATGGAACATTTGTGCAGCTGCTCAGCCACCTGATGGAGGGTAAGTGCATCTGCTGCACCAAATGATAGAATACGACACCCCTTATCTCTTCCAACTTCAATTTTCTCTCCTCTCCTTAGGAACTTTTCATCCTGCACACATGCCAGGGAGTTGTAGTATCATCACCGAAACACGTCCGCCCTCACGTGTTCACTTCCTGAGCCAAAAGCATGCCAGGGAGAAAGCGATGCGAGGCCGTGCCCCTGGTGTCGTAAACAAGTTCACAATCCACATGAACTGCGAGTGAAATGCAAATCCTGCAGGGACTGTGAAGAGCTGAGTGATAATAGAAGTAGTAAAAACCTCCCAAAACGAAACCCCACATTTCTTTTAGAAAGAAAGAGCGATGTGAAAAAGTACAATCAGTTTGAATGCACCAGAGAACTTCAGATTTCTTAATTCATAGAATCCTAGAACCCTAGACTGGCCTAGGCTGGAAGGGACCTTAGAGATCATCTAGTCCAACCTCCGTGTCATGGGCAGGGACACCACCTCTCGACTAGACCTGGCAACACATGGGGACCGAGCCAGTTTCTTTTGGAATCCACGGAAAACAGGGTACAAGTGTCCAGAACAGGGGACAGCAAAGTGATAGACAGACGGACAGATAGGTAGATAGTAAGAATGAGATTTAAAACGAAGGGTGTTCTGCTCTTTTCACAATTTCACATCAGAATTACCACGTTACTGAACCAGATTAGGTTGCCAAAGGGAGAGCTGCTAACACATGCAGGGGGAAATCCACACCGCTATTACAGAGAAGGTGACATGTAACTGTAAGCAGCTTGTGCTAAAAATACCAAGCTGGGAATTGAATAGGTTGGGTATTATTTTGCAGAGAGAAATTTCAATTGCAGTGACAAAGCATAAAGGAGTTCCAACCTCCAAATAATAACTCACTGCAATTTTTGGGCAGAGCAAGGGGAACCTCAGAGGAAGGTATCAGCAGCTAAGAAAGCAACCGAAAACAAAACCTGTGCCTGAAGAAGGACCAGTTCCTTAATTTGGAAAAGCTTGTGTTTGCTGAGAAATGAAGGCAGAGAGAAATTCAGTACTTAGAAAATGCCAAAATTTCATCTCAGTACTCTAAGCGGAGACATACACTCTCCTTAGGAACAGCACATTTTTCTCAGTGATTGCTAGTCAGTTCTTCCCCAGGAATTATCTACCCAAAGCCTATTTACAAATGGAAATTGTGGAGCGAGAAGGGCTACATTTTGTAACTACCACACATCATATTCGGGAAGACAGGCTGATAAGAGCATGGTAAAAACGTTTCAAGTCCTGAGTGAATTCACCCAAGGAAGACAAATCGAATCTGTCATAAGTTACAAAAAGGATTTCAACGATGCTTATTTCAAATAAATAGATCCCAACTCGCTACGCTGCTTCTTTGCCTCCCACTTGAACCGGAGACTTCCCTGTGGCACTGGAGCAGTAATTTCACCTGCCACGCGATCCCCCTGAAAGGCTTCTTGTTTTGCTGCCATGTTATCACGCCTTTGCAGAAAAGGGATGTAAGAGCTTAGCCTGCAGCATACAGACACGTCCCTCTCTGGCCACCAGACTAGTTTCAGCTCTGTGGAGTAAGGAGCACTAGGAAGGCAAGAGGCTGACTACAACGAGGAGCAAAGGTGCTCCCTCCTGAGACACGCAGCTCTGCGCCAACCAAGTCACAAACGGAGACCCCTCGTCGCTGGGAGCGGAGGGCAGGGGCATCAACACAGCGCAAGATACGGCCAGCACGTGTTCTGTCGTACCGGCTGAATCCCACCACCGACAAGACACAGAACAGGTCACCGAAAATGAGCTCTTACTGGTTCTAATACAGCTACAACGAACGGACTCACACTCCCTCCAATCGCTCCTGGTTTTCTTTGCGCTGAAAGACCAGGCTAAAAAGCACTCAAGGTTGCCTCCTTTTTTTTTTGCACTGGACTGTTACTGCTACACAACTTGGGGTTAAAAGAGAATCAGAAAAGTACTAGTACACTATAAAAGGGGAAAAAGCCTCAAGGTTTGAGGTCGAAGTGACCCATGAGTATGTAACAAACCAAAGCCTGTATTTTCATGACCAAAGACCCTTTGATAGTGGCAGCACGTGTGTATAGGAGGCATTAGACCATTGCTGGTTCTTCAGTTTGCACAGTCATTCTAAAACAACCAAATATCCTGCAGGCATGTAACAATTACAGAGCAGACAGCAGATGTGGCAAAACTCTTGGCCTTCAAGGATGGGAGCTTGTAACAGATTGCAAGCGGCCGTGACTCGATTCATGTCCAGAATTCCAGTTGGTTTGTTGAAGAAAATGGCATCAACCACATCACCTCAGCTCTTTCCCAGGGCACCACAAGCGGGTAGTGAAAAGATGTATTCAGACACAAGCAAACAACTCGTGATGCAACCCTCAACAAACGTCACTTATAAATCCAGAGTACAACTGCTCGGTTGGCCACTAGGAAGGCGAGTCCCTTTTACAAGCCCCTACAGACTTGATAGGAGCAACATGGTGGATAGGACATAACCTCAGGTTGATTTGTACAGGGGCTTTGGAAAAAAATAATGTAATCAAACAGCCACAAATAACCACATCTACAAGTATTGCTTCCACCAGGGGATTGATACTGACAGACAACCAAGATGATTTTTTCAATGAGTGGCTCAGGACGAACCAGAGCTCTGTTTTACATTTTAAAAAGGAGCTGTAACTCCACCTCACCCAGTGTACACCTTCACAATAGCCAGTGGAGAATACCGAGAGAATAAAGCCCATCAGCAATGTCACAGAAATGCTCTACAGTCAGATGGCCTAGAGAAAAATCCAGATGCTCGAGAGAACCAACCATGCTCACACATGATTCTTCCCAAGGAGACTTGGACATTTGCTTCTACCACAGGTGACTCCTAGTTTGTCACAGACACTGGGACAAGACCTAAAATTGCAGGTACCGCTACTGGGAGACCACAGCACAGGAGGGGAAAAACCCCTTCGAAGGGTTGAAGCCCAGGAGATTGCCTCCTACAGAGGATGCCACCAGGTGAGCCTTTCCACACCAGGTGAGCCTTTCCACACCAGGTGAGCCTTTCCACACACAGCAGCACAAAGAGCTGCCTGGTCTTGGTGCTCACAGAGAAGCGAATGACCGTGCTTAAAGAGAATCCAGCTCCTTCTCTGTGCTCTCCCCCTTCTAAATATTGTGTAGACAGCAAACTACTGGCAATTAAAGAAAAAAAAATTAAAGACAAAATTAAAGACAAAAACCTACCAGCAATTAAAGAAGAAAGGAGGAGGTATAAAACCAGCTGGAGCCACTCTGTGATTCTGCCGCAGCAGCTGCTGGCTGCTATCCTTCCTTAGAGATCAAGGTCTCAGCCCTCCTTTCTGCCGTTGGGAGAAGCACCTTGCCCACAGCTCTGTTGGCACAACTGCTCGTGCTGTTGCATAGTTTAAGACTACAGCCACTGAGAAGCAACAAAATCTCAGCTCCTATAGCCAATACTGCTGTCATAGAATTACAGAATCACAGAACAATTCAGGTTGGAAAAGCCCCTTGGGATCATCGAGTCCAACCACTGACCCTACACTACAAGGTCACCCCTAAACCACATCACCCAACACCACATCTAAGCGACACTTGAACACATCCAGGGATGGCGACTCAACCCCCTCCCTGGGCAGTCTGTGCCAGGGTCTGACCACTCTTTCTGTGAAGAATTTCTTCCTAATGTCCAGCCTAAACCTGCCCTGTTGCAACTTGCAACCGTTCCCCCTGGTTCTGTCCCTAATTCCCTGTGAGAAGAGACCAGCACCAACCTCTCTACAGTGTCCTTTCAAGTAATTGTAGAGCATGATGAGATCCCCCCTCAGCCTCCTCTTCGTCAAACTGAACAGACCCAGCTCCATTCACCCAGCTCTGCTCTGCCTCCACGGGTCGAGCACGAGACGGCAGCACTCAGAGAGCGTCGCTGCTCTTAAGCCTTATGGGTTAAAAAACCCAAAATATTGTCAGTGGGTTGTACAAGCAGGGCCCCTGCCAGGGAACAACTAATACTTGAAAAAGCACTTTTTTGCCGTTACAGCCTACACGGGTCCTCCTAACAAGACAAGCTTTCTTGGCACGAGCACAACGTTGCTGGTGTAACTGCGGTTTACGCGAAGGCTTTGTAATCCCACCGTAGGCCTGCCACACAGTCACTTGTTAAGTCAATGAGATTTTTGCTGCTAAGTGCTAAGCCTGTTTCAAATAAGAGACTTAAGTCATTTAATTCCAAGTATTGCACCTTGTGCTGGCTGTTTGATCATTAATGTTGGTCACTGTGACAAAGAAAAAAGTCACGTAGGAAAAAAGAAAGTGAACTTCACGTGGAAAAATAAAGAGCAAACTGCCATCTGCATGAAAGGCAAATGGTTGCTTGGGTTTCCCTTCCTCACAGCACAGTTCTCCAAGTCTCAGACTAAATCCCATTAAGCACAGGAGGAAGACAGCTGTCTATTTGAACGGAGTGGGAGCAGACACTTGGTGGTTTTACCAACAAAACATCCAGGAATGAGTAGACAAGTGGAAGCTAAGGAAGTTGTAGGTTATATTCAGAGGTCTCCAGGTTATTAAAGTCCCAATCGATAGAGCCAGGAATGATATACAGAAAAAAAAGTTTCTCCCAAACACCTCACGTAAGGAAATGTGTAAGCATGGAGTGCTGGAAGAGAAAAAGCATTAAGAGCCAGAACACCTTAATCAGAACTTACAATGGACATGTAACAAAAGACACCAGCACTAGTAAGTCACAATCATCCCACGATCATAAAATACAGCGTTTACAAGCATCACAGTGGAGGATTTCCCAAAAAGGAGTTTACAAAATATAGCTGTGGGAGGAAAAGGGAAACCCCACTAACCAGGATTTTCCTTCACGGGATAGATTGGGAGGAAAACACGAAGACAGCTGTGAGAAGAGCAGATAATCAAGTCTGGCATAACGTGCAGAGCAGCAACAAGTGTAGAGAAAGTAATAAAATAATAAGCCAGTATGGATTTAGAGACATCTCCCCTGAAGCCTACAGCTCGGAGGGACTCCAAGAATAAGACGACACCAAGCAATAGCTGTTGCTGCGCTATTTGGATAGTTGTGAACAAAGGTATTGTGGCCAGGGAAAAAATAAAAAGGGCTACACAAGCAATCTGGGAAAGCAGAAAGCAAACAAACAAAAAAAGCACCCGAAGTCTTGAAAGTCTGCATGTAAAAACCTCCAAGACTGAGTCAGTCTGGTCTTTTGTCCTTGCACATCAACCCTCTGTCTCCTCCAAACTCCTATTTCAGACGTATGGCATCTTTCCAACAAGCCCCCATCGAATCCTGTTCAATGATAAGGCTCCGCATGCCTTCGCACTCGAAGCAGGTTGGGAGGTTTTTTTGGAGGGTGTCAGTTTTTCTGTTGAAGACAGATTTAAGATGCGTTACAGTATGACAGTCTAATTACAGACTGCAATTTCAATTTCATTTACTTCTGTTGCATCTTGTGATGGTTTAACAATTCCTGAAGAAACAATTACAGGACAGTACTAAGAAATATAATTTACTCGGATCCGCATGAGTACGCAGAAGTCATTCCGTCCAACTCTGCATTTCATTTCTGAGCTGGCAGTGCTCACTTTGTAAATACCCGAGAGACGTGTCTTTATATATCTTACATAGATATGTAAAATATTCAACGGATTCGCTACCTTAGCCAAAAGTTATGTTCTATATAAAAAAAAAAATCACATAGCAATATTAATAGCTGTCATGTTTGAAGCAGCAGTGTATGGAGACAAACCGAGACGAGGATTTTACTCTTCTAGATACTTGGTGGGTACAGAGTTGCAACCAATCCCCTGGCCAAAAGGTTCATACTCTAAACGAAAGGCCCAAAGAGGGTGAAAAGGATCTAACCCACAGGCAGGGCAACCTGGGAGGTGACAGCATATGTTGTGGGAGTTACTCCAACATTGATCATAGACCCCATGATGAGAAAGCACATGTAAAAAGCAGCGTTGGCTAGCCTCCAAAAATCTTCAAAACGAGATTCAGAGGAGGAAGAATAATGATGGAAATGATCTCATACGCCTTTTGTCTTCCTCTGTACAATTCCAAGCACTGCCTGTGATGGATTTAGTATCTGTCATAGTCCAGAAGCAGCAGCAGCCGTTTCAATCATCGCTTTAAAGAGACCAGTTTCTCCACAAGTGCAACGCACCGTATCCCGGGGGGTTAGCCACGGATGGCTCTCCTCAGTTTTCTGTCCTAGAAGCGAGTCTGAGCGAGGTACAGCGGATACACTTGGCAGCAAAACTTTTAAGGCAAGGTGCTTAGTCTTTGCCAATACTCACGGCCAAAAATCACATCGAGGTTAGCAAACCCACCTAAAGCAATGAAGCTACTCTTAGTCATGAGCAACGGAAGCAGAAACTGGCCCACAGTGAACAACTTTAAGATGGTACCTATTATACAGTCAGCTTAAGGCAATTTTTTCCTCCTCTATTAAGAGCCTTCTGAGCCTGGTTTCCTAACGAAAAGAAGATTATGAAACTGAATCGTGTTGGCTGAGCATCCCACAAATAACTCGTGAGCCCATTTGTTTCTGGTAGCTCTATCTGACAGACACGCACCCTTTCAAAGTCAGTAACTCCCTAAAGGTCTTCCAAAGTTCTGCATTTAGGTAGCAAATGTAGCCCTTAGCAATGCCTTCACTGGGAGATAAGACCCCGGCATCAGGCCCATCCCCTATTAGAAATCAGAAACCACAGAGGAAAGAGCCTGTATGAATGGCACCGCCATGGGAAAAGCTCTAATTGCTGCCCATATAAATCAGAGATGAGCTAACACAATCATCTCTCACACCTGGTATCAGCCCTCAATAGTTCTGCCTCTCACAGAAATGCCATTCGCTGAAGCCTGTAATGCCTGTATCAAATGACTCTCCTTTCTTTAAAAGCAACACTCCTTGAAACTACATCCTCAGAGAGCCCTCACCGAGGCAGAGATAAGATGTCAATCAGAACGAGCAGCTTCTGGAAGGCGTAAGTAACAAAGGAGAATCAGAGACTCGGAAGCAGTGGAAGAAAATGACATCCCGGAGTAAACTACCCATGTTTTCATCACACGAAAGCCAAGTCTCTATTGCTGTTTAATCAATTCTTTGTTTGCCGTAGATTATCCACCTGTCAGGCATAGAAAAGCACCCAGCCTGCCTCCTATGAACCAAACTGCCCCCTTGGCACCACCCATCTGGCAGACGAGGGCCCGTCCCCCCGCAGAGCAGCACGGAGTAGCTCTGACCGACAAGCTCGCGCGTGGCAGCCCTCGCCCGTCAGAGGAGAACATGCCCAAGGAGCGGCGATGAGAGGGTGGGCCTGCTTTTAAAACAGCTTACTGCTCCACCGGCAATTTTTTTTTCCCACCAACTTAAGCCTTGCAGCCAGGCAGAACTGTGAAGTGATTGCTGTCCTCAGCCACTAACAACGTGCAGCGTCGCTGGCTGGTTTAGCCATCAATCTCATTCAGCTGCCTGATGGAGGATGCAGATGAAGGACAAGGAATCCAATTCAACAAAAGCAGCTGCTTCTCTCGCAGAACTCCCCAGCTTTGGGAATCAGCTCAGCTAATGATGTCCCACAGTTTCCAAGAGAGGTACAAGAAGTGAAGAGACTCCCCTCTGCCTCCATCTCTGGCCAGATGTGGCCAGGGTCACTCAAAGACCACCCAATGGCCCATGGTGAATTTTCAGATCTAGCTGTTCCCTTTTTCCAGCTGCCCTGAGCACTCACATCTTCCAGGTATTACAAACATTCACATGGGTCTTGCAAGACGTACTCATGCCACTGAAGCTGAAGCGCAAGGAAGGAGAATCACTCCAAGGGAGCAATTAACAAGGGATTTCTCATTTTCCTTACCACCCCTCCCTCTTTCTAATTACATCCTAGTAACACAGACGGATTGCTGGCTGTACCACTAGTGCACCAGGCCAGCAGTGCTCGTTAGCACACAGCTCCCCAAACCAGGGCCCAGGAAGCATCAGTGGCAGCAAACCCAGAGCATGAGACTCACAGCTGGTCCCTGGAAGCAGAACAGAGAGATTCTTGAGGGTTTTTTCATGCAGATCCTAGCGCGCCCGCTAGTGCTACCTGCCACTCCCCCAGCTCTGCATTTCCAGGCGTTTCAGCTTTGCGCTACGCCACAGCGCTCTCGGGGCTGTGTCAGTTGGGAGTTTTATAGGGACCCAACTGCAAACCGAAGCAAAGCGCTCACCTTGCCTCACCCCTTCCAGGCAGGGAGGCAGGAAGCAGAGCTCCAGCTGCTCATCCTGGCCACCGAGTGCCAGCAGATGGCAACTCCCAAGTTTCCAAGCTGCAAGAGCGTCTTCCCCCATTCCCCCAGGACTCTGGGAGCCCGTCCACTAGAGCTAGAGCCTTTGCACACCCTTTTGAGGACTCTGACTTCTTTGTAGCACGTAAAACTTTAGTATGTTTTCACAATGGAAAAGAAATACAGGCATAGAAACCATTCCTGGTAACTTTGATAAATGATAACTTCTGTCTCTTTTTGTTGCCGTCTCCGTAACTAGTCTTCTAATAGCAGCATTTTGCAAATTCTGCTGCAAATTCTGTGCTTCCCTGAATTTTTCTATCGGTTAAAGCACTGCCTGTAGAGTCATAGGCAATCCATTCTTCAACATTCTTCTGCTCCCCACCCAGCTCATTTTCTCTAGCACAGGATCTCTTAAGGAAAGCAAGAGCCACTGGGAATGCAAGCACAGTTCAATGTATTTCCTTTTTTTAAGTCTTGAAAGTTTGGGAGTTAGAATTAAAAGAAAGTGGGAATGCTGGCATAAGCCAAGGGGGATTAAGCAGATCACATTTTTCCTTCTGTAGCGCTCTCTCAGCCCTTAGGATATATCCTACCTTTTCTTAACAAAAAAAAAAGAGAATGCCAGCAGAGCCTTGGATTACAAGCACAGAAAGAAAATAGTTCATTTTACTGACTGTCATAAAGCAACTCGGGATGTTTGGAGGACAGAATGAGGGAAACAAATGTCCTTCCCTGGGTACTTCACAATGAAATACAAATATTTCATTATGAAATAAAAGTACTCTGCCTTGCGATCATCTGAGGTGATCTTTAGTCTCGAGGGTCCAGCAATTCAACAAAAGGAAAAATCGAAGTCCATAAAAATGAATGAAGTCGGGCAAGCATTACAGATCAGGTGACAAAAGTTATTTCGGGAGCTTACAAACGAGAGCAGGGACACGACGACGGCTCCTCCACATCTGGCCGCGTTCCAGGCAACGGCCTCTGAATGGTAATTCCCCTCGGAGCGGCAGCGCTGCCGTCTAATAATGTTTTGCTCGTGCTTCAGTACTTTCATACCCCAGAGCAGCTGCAAATGCACCTCGAGCAATTGGTGCAGCACTCTTCACCGAGAAAAAAGCTATTCTAGGAGCATCAGGGCTTTTTTCTCCATGTGACTGGCTGCTGGGCTGCCGCACCAATGGACTGATTCAGCACAAACCCCGACAAGGCACCTCAGCCTCTGACACTTGGGAAGGAGCTTTGTGTTCCTTTCAGCCACCTGAAAGGGGAGGAGAGATCTGCTCTGTTCTCACAGTTATATGACGGCTTTTAAAACATTTTACAGCATGAGCACAGCACCTAAACCAATAAAGCTTGCCAGGAACACTTGAAAACAAGGTCTCCAAGATTTTGGTTCCTCTAAATTCACCAGAATTCTAAGAAAAAGGTTTTTTTCCTCAGAAATGCAGCACCAATCTCACCAGAGCTGCACAGGGCTGAGGAAGAGTTTTCTGCCATGCCGTGGGAAAGACAGCTGGAAGTACTGGGAATTAGGCTGTAGGGATGCACAAAATAGACTGGAATTCATGAACAGGAAGAAGAAAATTAAAATATGATTTCAGAAGCATAGCAGAGTATTTGCTCAGAACAGAGTAAAAAGCAGGAATAATCCATAAGAGGCATTTAACTCAATGCAATGACTGCTCTCCATACTTGGAAATAACTGTGGTTTTTATCTGGAGGTCAAACCATGAAAAAACACCCATTTCCTCCTCCTACTTACTACTGCCTGCCACTGGCCAACTACCTAGAGAAGGGTGGGGGGGAAAGGTGCAGCCAACAAAACTTCCACGAGCATGTATGCAAGGAGAAACCTTGTCTTCTCGTGGAGATGCTTCGTCTTTTATTTCACAAAGTAAAACATGACAGATAACTGACAACAACCTGAAAGGCAAGACAGTAGCATCATCAACCTGTAATCATTCCAAGATTTTTGATCCCTAGAAATTGAAGATTTTTTTCTGCTTTTAATGAAGACAGGTCAGCTTAAGCCAGTACTTTTAAAAACCATCTCCTTATAGTTACTTTCTCCATCGCGAGAAGGTGAAGAGCTGCATCTGTTATAACTGCATGCTGTGCAAACCTCATTTGGACACGATCATCATCAATCACTCCTGCTGTGCAGGTAGCATGTGAAAGGGAAACAAAACAAATCGTGCTGCAGTATTTGACACCACCCACTCCCCTGCTCGTATGCTTTAGTTCAAGAAGAGCCCAGCCAGCATATGATTATTCTCTATTTTCCAGATGCCTTTTTAATGGTTTCAGGGGCAAGACAAAATTCTTTCCTTTTCTCTCAAAGGATTAAGGTTTTCCTACTGAAAAGCACATCAAAGACATATTATTACGTGCCATCTCGCCTTTGTAAATACACACACTTTACTTGCAGCAGCATCTTTTCTTACCATATGCATACGCTTCAGCGGAAGATGAATACTGTAAAGGGAATCAGAGTGCAGTGAGTGCCCTTGGTGGCAGTGCCACGCACGGTCCCAAGAAGAGCTGTTAACGCCAGCAGCCTACTGCGTTTCTCGCGCACACACTTCAGCCAGCTGTCAGTGCCACAGTCTCAAGCAGGGCAACCAGCAGAGGCACAAGGCTTAAATGAGAGAGAAAGATAGCGCTTGTTTTTTGCAAAAAGGTCTGGAGCAAGCTGCGGTAAATATGAGACAATATTTAGGAATGCAACCAGAGTCAGAGACTGCAATCTCACTCCTTCCAGCAGCTTACCTAGGGTGTAAAACCAGCACCCTCCTTGTGTTTTCCTAGTGAGTTTGCACTAGTTTATCACATCCTGACTCCTTGGTACGACTCAGGTCAGCACAAGTTGCCGGCACTTTGTATTTTCTGATGCACCAGCACTGCAGCACGCCTGGTTTTAGAAAGCTGTACAGCAGCGCTCGCTAGAGAACAGCTCTTTCCATCTCAGACCCCACCGGGAACCTCCGGCAAGTCACAAGCACACAGACCATCAGCGACACAGACACAGCCCATCCAACTGCAAACACGCACCCCTCCTTACGTGCCAGGACAGAAGTGGTGTCGCTTCACAACACCACCCCTGATTTCCCTCAGTGTTAATAAACCGCTCTGGAAGAAGGCGTTTAAAGGCACCTCCCGAGGACCTTGCAACAGACCTTCCCACGTACGAATCTGGATGGGAGACTTTGAACTAGAGATCCCTTCCCTCCCCTCCCCTCGCCATCACGCTACTGCCCCTTTGTAACAGCACAAGCAGCATTTGTAACCTGAATCCCACACGGAACTTCCTTTCGGCAGCCTGTGCTCCATTTCAGGGCAGTGAAACGCCCGAGCACCCTGCTGCTGACAGCTGCCTCCTTCACCACAGAGCTGATGCGGAGATGCACGCCCGTGCGTCCCATCACAGTGTCCTGCCAACACACGTGTGCCTCCTGGTGATTCCAAAAGCTCCTGCCACAGAGGGGCTGCCCCAAAAGCTGTAAGAAGGGCTCTGGTCTCCCCACAGCCTTCAGAGCCACGTCTTCAGGAGGGAACGGCAATGCCAGGACCCATCCTGGGCTGGGACAGGGAACCATCACCTGGAGATTCCCAAAACAGGCTTTAACGCTGTGACATACCCAGCGTGCAGCACAGCAATGGGTGTAAGCATGTGCTCAACCTTAAAATCATGACTGACTTAGAAACAGTTCCCTCAGACTTTTGAGACAAACACGCACAGGAAGGAAAGATCAGGGCAACAAAAGGAGCGTGCAGCTCTCACTGGAGCAAAGTGATGAAGGCATTCATGCAACCGGCCCCTACGAACACAACTCTTTTGCTCGTATCGCAGTTTTGAAGCACAGCTGAAGGCCAGGAAAGGAGAGGGTGAGGGAAACCCTCTGCACATCTCCCACACAAACTATAACCAGCCCGAGCACCACTTTGCTCAACTTCCAAGTTTAAACTTCTAAGTTCAAAAGCAGCAACAAGTTCACCTCCTGCCTCAGCAAGCAGGCACAACCGCAACCACCTCGCAGTTTGAAACGTGTACTCACCCAGAAGAGAAGGTTGAAGACAAACATGAGGTACTTGATACACTGCAGGCAGTTGTGAGCCATGCTGCACCTCTTCAGTTCTAGGAGAAAAATAAACGAGAGATCCAGGTAAAAGACAACGTACTTGTTTCCCTTGGGGGTCGTGTACTTAGCCTTGGTGGCCTTGGGGCCTGGGTTGGTGTGGAATCCAAAGAAAGAGTTGCTGGCAGCCCTGACCTGGCCGCCGTACATGCGGCTGTAGCGACGGAAGGTGCCATTGGGGAAACTGTAATCCTTGCTGTCCAGGGAAGGGCTCCTGTGATAGGTCGACTCATCGGTGCTCGACCTGCGCATCGTGCCTTCGCCTCGTCCCGTGTCGCCACGACGGCTGCTCTGACAATCGGCGGGACGCCCAAGGGCGCGCAAAAGGTTCGAGGGTCTCCTTCCCTCCTCCTCCTCGCTAGGAATCCCCTATGGCTTGGCACCAGCG
>NW_009732892.1:0-233 GCF_000703405.1 Apaloderma vittatum | reverse complement strand
CTCGGTGGGCATGTGGGGAGCAGCCAGCCGCCGCCTCACAGGGGCTCCTGCCCAGCGCACACCGATCCTCCCTCCGGCCCACCCCGCTAACACAGCAGGGGGAAAAAAAAAAGGGAAAAAAAATATGTACCCAAAGGAACCACTTTTTGTTTAAAAAAAAACCCCAACCAACGCGGTGTGACCTCACTGGGACGGCCAGTGCCGGGCGAGACCCCCCAGGCGACCCCGCGGGG
>NW_009732891.1:1192-1410 GCF_000703405.1 Apaloderma vittatum | reverse complement strand
ACCCAACATCACGGCCACCACGACGGCCAGGAGCAATCCCAGCAGCACCAACTCTGTGAGAAGGGGCGGAAAAAACCCCAAAAAAGTCAAAAAAAAACCCCAAAAATCATCCTAAAACACCACATTTGGGCATCGGCGGCGCCAAAACGGTCGGGAAGGGGAGTTTTTTTACCTCTATCGACGATGAAATTGCCGCGGCGATCTGAAAAGAAGGAAAA
>NW_009732891.1:0-779 GCF_000703405.1 Apaloderma vittatum | reverse complement strand
GAGAGCTGGGGGGGGAAAAAAGCGAAATTGTCGGTTAAATTGGCAGATTTGGGGGTCGGAACGGTCAAAGAAGCCAAATTGGAGGCTTCAGTTGGATTTTTTGCCTCCAAAACACCCCAAATTACCCAATTTCTTGAATTATTTTGCAGCGTTTCCCTCCAAAACACCCCAAATGAACCAATTTCTTGAGGTATTTTGCAGCGTTTGGCACCAAAACACCCAAAATTACCCAATTTCTTGAGTTATTTTGCGGCATCTCCCTCCAAAACATCAAAAATGAACCAATTTCTTGAGTTATTTTGCAGCGTTTGGTACCAAAACACCCAAAATAACCCAATTTCTTGAGGTATTTTGCAGCGTTTGGCACCAAAACACTGAAAATTACGCAATTTCTTGAGTTATTTTGCAGCGTTTGGCACGAAAACACCAAAAATTACCCAATTTCTTGAGGTATTTTGCAGCGTTTTGTACCAAAACACCCAAAATGAACCAATTTCTTGAGTTATTTTGCGGCGTTTGCCACGAAAATGAGAAAAAAACTCCCAAAATTGGATTATTTGGGATTTTTCTTTAACTTTTGCTGCCCAACACCCCAAAATAACTCCAAAATTTGGATTATTTGGGATTTTCTTTAAATTTCACTGCCCATCACCCCAAAATAACTCCAAAAATTGGATTATTTGGGAATTTTTTTAAATTTCAGTGCCCAACACCCTAAAATAACTCTGAAAATTGGATTATTTGGCAATTTTCTTTAAATTTTCCTGCCCAACACCCCA
>NW_009732890.1:0-8546 GCF_000703405.1 Apaloderma vittatum | reverse complement strand
GCCTTCTGGGCTGCACGAGCGCACTGCCGGCGCTTGTTGAGCTACTCGTCTATCAACAACCCCAAGTCCTCCTCTTCAGGGCTACTCTCAAGCCACTCTGTGCCCAGTTTATAATTGTGCCTGGGAATAGATCGACCCAGGTGCAGGATCTTGCGTTTAGACTTTTTGAAGCTCATGCAGTTTGCACTGGCCCATTTCTCAAGCCTGTCAAGGTCCCTCTGGATGGCATCTCTTCCCTCAAGTGAGTCCATGGCACCACACAGCTTGGTGTCGTTGGCAAACTTACTGAGGGTGCACTCAGTGCCATCATCCATGTTTTGATAATGATCCTGCAAGCTAGCCTAAAGGCCCATTGGGGTTTTTTTACTGAATTTCCTTTGGCCAAAAACACTGGCTTATTTGTTTGAATGCTGTGGACATTTTGTTTCTAAATGGCTATCCTAAATTAAGTTTAACCAGCTGATAAAAATGGCCTCTTATCCTCTTCAGCTTTGAATGAATGCTAGTTGAAAGGGATGGGCAGTTCACCATAATCAAGATAAAGATGAGGACAGCAGGATTTTTGAGTCTTCTAGTGTAGATGTTAACTTTTAAGATCATCAGGTATATGATTAGAAAATGGACTTAATTAAGGTTTCTTACATTACTGACTTAATTAAGGTTTCTTATATCATTTAATTGAACATGTTTGATATTTTCCCACATCATAGCCAAGACCATTAGAACTCAGCTGAAATTTCCCATGTGAAATTATGGTAACTTGGCAAACAGTGAAGCACAACTCCTTTAGATGTTAGCTAAAATCAACACTGTCAGCTGCTGCAGTCTGTTGCACTTTGAATTGTATCAATCTGATTATGTTTCTGAGACTGAATTCACTTTGAGTAGTGTTGTTGAAAATGTTTTTTATTAAGATTTTTTTTTCTCAAAAATATAAAAGGTGGATATATAGCATAGTACATTTACTGCACTAGCCAGATATAAGCTGCTATCAAATTTGCCTACAAAAATACTACATCTCTTTTAAATATATATTTCCTTGATATATTTCTATTTCCCTTTTTTATATGTAGATCTGACAAAAAAATCTTTCTTCAATATACTAAAAGCTTATAATAAAATTCACAATTTTAGTGACAAAATGATCCCCTAAATGGACTTAAGAATGCATATTATTGAGTAGGTAAAAACAGATTTATAGCTGATGATCTTAAACTGGATGCTACAGAAAAAACTTTTCTATAGCTTTCCACACACTTAAAAAAAAATAAAAATCATAATATTCACAATGTATATGTTTATTTCAGATCTTTCAGCACTCTATTAAAATTCTCCTTTGGTTTCTGTGGAAACTGACACAGCTTCACTAGGGCCATGTTGAAGTTGGTGTTTTTATGCAAAATTCAGGGGTTGCTGCTAAACTTATGTCAAGGAAAAAAAGAAAAAAAAAAACACCAAAACCAGTAAGTGTTAACAGTGACAGAAACATTCATAATAAAAACTAAGAAAGGTGAGATTATTTTTTCGACTTACATGTTTAAGTAGTGCCTAAAAAAACTCCTTAAAAATATTTGTTGCCTACTCAGGAAATAGGAGATGATATTGATTATCCACTGAATTGTTAGAATAAAGAGTCAAAGAAGTGCTTAGTTTCATATTAAACAGTGACCTTGATGACAACAATAAATGCTGAGCAATAGCTGTAATTCCCAGGACTAATAATTTTTCTGTTAAACAGATTACTTCTGAGCAAGTCATACTGATGCATCCAGTGCACAAGTTTGTAAGATGTTGCATGGCAGCAGAAAAAGTGAAAGTCTCTCTACATGGCTTCTGGATACCTTGTGTTCCACAGAAGAGAGCGACATCTCAAAAGATCAGAGTAATTAATCCCATTTATGTCCTTTCAAAGCCTTTCAACCAATCTTTATAGGCTTTGGAGCCATGTTTTGTTATAAGAAGAAATTAAAGAAATCAGTTATTGCTACTACAGTATAAGAATTAAAGATATGCTTATAATGAATAGCAAGGGTCTTACTGTTTGGGGACTAATTGTAATATTATTAAAGCAGTGTTATTTGTAATGTTAATTCTGATAAATATATTATGTCACTTCATTATTTTTTTTTTTATTTTAATAGTAATGAATCCTGGAAGAGTGGCTTTTATTACTATAGTTTTATCTTATATTGGATGTAGATTGACTGTTGCTTGAATAAAAATATTACAATAAAAAACTGCTTTCAGTTCTCTCTTATTTTTTTTCTGTCTCTTTTCTCCAGAAGATTGAGCTTCTTGGCTGGATGCTCCACTTTCTTTAGATTTCCAATAGGCTTTTATGAATAGACCTGAAGAACTGTAGTCTGGTTGGCATCAGCCTTGAGAGATTCATATTGTTGATACTTTATGCATGTTTGCGGTCTTCCTCATTTGACAGGATGCATCACAAAAAGATTTTCACACATAATTATTTCCACAACAGGTCTTAATTGTCCCAGTACTCAGAATGTCTTATTTTTAGATTCCTATAATCTTCATCACAGCAGATAAAGACCAAGATTCCCAGTATAGTGTGACAGAAACCTTAACATACTGATGTTACTTCTAATAGCCTCATCTTATTTCCTACACAGTAAACAAAAAATGTTCCAGATGTACTCTCCCTCCTTCTCTTTTTGGCAGCTAAACTTGCGTAGTTATATTGATATGATGTAAACACAGGTAGCCTTTTAAAAATTGAGCAAGCAATTTTATTTAATGAAAAGCAAAGTTTACTTACTGTTGATAAAGCAACTGTAATATTGACAGGGACTGCTTATGCTGCAGTCAGGACTCTTAGAACTGCAAATAAACTTGTATATCTACTGAAGACAAAGGAAGGCAAAGAAACCTGTATTCTAGTAGCATTGTAAGTAATATGTAATTCAGGTAGGGCAAGGAGCTCACATCACTGCCTGAATAGATATTTTTGATCTCTATCTCTTAAAGTTTCCTTCCCAGTTGTCCTTTAAGCATTGATGGATCTAGTAGGAGTGCTTCAAGAAAGCGTATCACACCATGTGCTGCAATTGAGACAGAAAAAGGAATTTATAATCTCAAAATTTACAGGAACTTTGAAGTGAATATGGACTTCAAGTATTTAGGTGTCATGAAGGTTTCATGACCATTTTTATGCTTGTTGGAAGAAACATGGTTGCTTAAGGATTCCTTAAGTATAAATTTACATATTCTTAAAGATAAAAGAACAGATTGGTAAATTTTCTGGATCTGAGCAGTGCCTGGACCACTGAAATTTACTGACTGATATAGTATTTAGGCACACGCTTCAATCCTTTCATGCTAACACTTCTCATGCTTCTGTGGTTGTGCAAAGGACAAAAGCTATATCGTCACAAATGTATCAGTCAGGAACTGGTCCCTGCTGGGATTATTTTTCAACTCTGAGAGCCTTTTCATGCCATTTAGATTTATGCAGAATACTACTTTACTTTGCAAGCATTTCCATTAAAAACAGCAAGACTGCTTGTTTGTTTAAAAATACATTTGATTCTTGGCTTGCAAATTGTCATTAGCTGCTCAGCAAGACACCTCACAGGAACTTTTGTTACCTGACCACTCTTAAAAGGGCCATTTTTGCATATTATACCAAATGGAATATATGTCAGCTATAAAATCAAAGAAACATTTGGGTTGGAATGTGTCTCTAATAATAACAGTAATTATATTTAGCACTTACTTAGCAATTTTCATCTGAAAATCACTTACTACCAGCATTAGCTACTTAATTCTCACAGAACCTCAGCAAGGTAGGCAGCTCTTTCACCTCCCTGCAAGGAGATGCATTGTTGGCTGGCACATGATTGTTCACTGAATAGAATGGAGAAGAAAAAGAAAATTCAGCTAATCCAGAAGTTTTAAGACAAAAATTTAATACTAATAGTTTTAGTAGTAATATAAGTATGACTAAATAGTTTTGTTCCTCAAAACACACAGAAAGCTTAGCTTAATCAATAAACTCCCATTGGACTCACAGTAATACTTCCACTATATAAAAAATTTATTTTCCAACCTACCATCTTGAACATTAGTCAAACTCTGTCTTCAGAAGGTGTTCTGCTGAATCATTGTTTTCCTGAGTATACGGAGCATGAGAAAATGTCTCACAATCTCTTCTCCCACCTGACAGCCTTGTGGGTTCTGCGGGTTCTCCAGAACTTCAGTTAGCTCAGGGCAATGTATCTCTAGTGTGTACTATCCCAGATGCATCCCTTTCTTCCTTACACTCTTGGAATTTTAGAAGATTGTTTGCTGCTCCCCCGAGTAACACAAACGAGCTAGAATCTGCCTGGCTTTCAGCTAAAGAATCTAATTTTTCCTATTGTATCTGTTTTTTGTAACTACATTGGCATTACCTGTCACTTATGTAACCACATAAGACTGTATTTTTGCAGAAACAATTGTATGATCTAAACAGATGTTATTTCCATTTGCAGTCCAAATAGATTGGGAGTGGGAAATAAGTCAAATAAAGAGCTATGGAGTAATCTTCAGGATAGAAATAATTACAATAATAATTAAAAAGTCATCTTTTACAGCTAATTAGGACAGTTTAAATGTGATCTGTCTCAAAGGAAATGCAATAAATAATAAGTAAGTTCTTAGTTTGGAGATCTAGTTTTACATTTTTCTGTAGGATTTTTTTTTTTTTTTCATTGAAAAATGTTGGTTCAAAACCACTGGAATTTTACACCAATCAATTTTTATAACATCATGTTTCTAGGATTGTATATTAGGAGCATCTTAAAAAGACTATTCTTCTGTGTTATAATTATATAGTTTAATATAATCTACCACTGTGAAATGAGCATAATATAAATATATCACAGTTCCTTCCACCTCTGCCTTTTCTTGCAAGTAACATCTGAATCCTAGTTCAGTTTTGTTACATCCCATGATCTCCTCTTTATTGCTCTGATTTCTGCATGCCTGCATTTCTTCACATTTTGCTTTGCATTGCACTTTATTATGCTCTTCTACTACCTTTACATATTTTCATCTTATATGTGATCTTCCGTCTTTCTTTGCCCACTGTACCCAGTCTTGTCTCCACAAAGTTTCTGTTTCAGTCCCAGTTGTCTGTCATTTATTTACTTCCTCTAGTCTGCCGCAGGCAGATATCCTTTAACACTTTTAAGATTTCATTCTTCTCCCTCTAGTCTCCTTTTCCTTTTCCTTCCCATATCAGCATGTTTGGCTCCTGCTCCCTGAACAGGACTTGCTATCCCACACCGCAGAAAGTAAAATCTAAGTTTGTTCAGTCTATCTAACCAATCTGAAAATGTCTGAAAAAATAAAATTTCAAAGTGCCAAAGCCAGTTAAATCTTATTTTGTAATTTTCTACAAATCTGCAATTATGTAGCCTTAAATAAAGCAAGTTTTTATTTTCTCCATAATGGAAAAGTAGCAGCTCACTACCATCACCACCATTTTATCTTCTTTTGAAATTTTCTGAATGAGTGATCAACAACCACTAAATTTAGTCCCTGTCCATAAACAGCACTTTTTAATTGACTTTGGTTTTATTCATCTTTTCTTCATTCACTACATGTGGAAGAATGGCTTTACATTTTGAGGCTTCAAACTTTCTTTTAGCAGTATTTTTACTATGGGAAATCATACTCTCTTTCTTGTTGCCTTTTGGAGTTTAGAAACAGACTCTCGCTTCTCCATTTATTTCCCTTTATGGCTTTTAACTTCTCTGTCTCCTTCTAAAGTATTAGCTCTGCAGAGAGAAAAAGCCCCCACAAAACCAATGTTTCTCCCCCTGCTGAAATAAGTATGGCGATAAGTTCCAAGCTTGATTTGCATGAAAACAACATCTGTGGAACTCAAAGGCTTTTAACTGCTCAGAAGTTTCCTCGTTCTATTGAAATGTACCTTTCAAGGGAAGTCATGCTCAAGGAAATCTCTTAAGTAATTCAGACCAAATCTTTGAAAGATGTCAAACCTCAGGACAAATTAAAATATTAATAATTGATATATATGTTAATTGCTTTTGATTGGTGTCAGAGATTCAATAGTTACAGAAACACGTCATTTGGTATATAGACTTTCCAAGGAGTGTTTCCATTAGCAGATATGAAGTATTTTTTCCTATTTTCTTTCTATCTAACGTCCATTTGTGCTACAATTTATTCTATTTTAAATCACAAATATCCTTAGAAAAAAAATACAAATATTTCAAAGTTCAGGGTGTTTTGGTTTAGTTAATTTTTTCATTGCGACTTTTGTTTATTTTTTATATTTTTGGCTGCTTGAGCATTGCTTGATCTGTGCAGATTGTCTTTGAAGTTACCTTTTGCAACACTGTTAATAGGACCCTGATAAAGTTTTTAATCACACTTTTAATGATGTAACTTGGTATTAACTTTAAAATAATATTCCTTTGTGACTTACATAAATCCACATTTTAACATTACTGGACAAAAAAAAAAACAAAAAAAACAGACTCAATAATCTAAAAAGTATTGGATTCTTTCTATTAATTGCATACCTATTAAAATTGACTCTTTAAGGAGAAAGCAGTTAAATGTATGCGGCTGGCAATCTTTCCTCCTGGACCATATTCTCACTGTTTCTGGATGTATTTGTAGGAAAGGAGATCAAAGGATTACAAATAGTCTTGCTTGCTTGCTTGCTTTCTTCTCTTCTTGCTTCTTCCTTCTTTGCCTTCCTTGTAAATGCAAGAAATTTCAACACTAGCTTTTCTGATATCAGAAACCTGGCTAGGCAATTTCAACAAACATTCATTTTCACACCAGATTCTAGGTAAAAAAAAAAAAAAAGAAAAAAAAAGATATTTTCTTCTGGAAAGATTGGTGGCAGCATCTTATTTTTATTTTGAGTCTTTGATACTTCCTTTGGGAACTGCAATGTACTCAGGATTATTTGGACATTTTCACTCAAATTCCCTGCTTGGGAATTAATGCCTCAGAACATTTTCAATGTCCAGTAGAATGTATGACTTTCTCTCTGACTGCAAAAGTTTTTCGGTTCTTGTTCTAAAGACCTTAACTTTATGTATTCTTGTGTGAGACTTGTACTGTACGTTAAATAAGAGAAACGGATAAAGACATGGAGTTAATATTACATAGAGTTTCAATGCTAAATGTTAGAAGTTCATTTCACCAAACATTTATATGTTAGATACCTGAGTTGTTCACCTCAGGCTTCGTTTATAGTAGTTGAAGATAAATATGCACTTCCAGAGGGTTACTTCTTTGATCTAATTTGGTTGCCTTTCACAGGGTGAGATTAATCTCTCTCTGGAGATGCCTACTTCTTTTCACTGATGATAACACTAGACCAAGATGAGTAGAACAGCACTAGGCTTTGAATTTTAAAGCACTTATGTTCAGGCGAACCAGTCCTACCTGTCATTTCTTTTATGACTGTCTATATTTTGATATAATAACTAGTCCTTACAATTCCTAAAGTAAGGGATGTTAAATGTCTTTGAAGTCTCACTGTTTTGATTGGTGTAGTTTTTAAATTCTTTAAAAACAAGCAAATAAATAAAAAAAAGAGTATAGAAATATAGTTGCAATCACAGAAACATGTTGGTATGACTCTAACAACTGGAATGCTGCAGTAGATGACTATAGAATCTTCAGAAACGACAGGCAAGGAAGGAGAAGCAATGGGGTAGCTCTATATTAGGGAGTGTTTTGACTGTCTAGAGCTTGATGATGATGATGATGAAAGTGTCAAGAGTTTATGAGCAAGAATCAGGGGGGAGGTCAATAAGGCAGATATGATAGTAGCAGACAAAGAGTCATGAAATATTCTATAAGCACCTGGGTGAAGTCTCAAAATCAATAGTCGCTGTTCCACTGGGAGACTTCAATTTATGAGATGTCTGCTGGAAATATAATGCAGTAGAGAGGAAACAGTGTTGGAACATCTGGAAGAGAACTTCCTGACACAACTGGTAAGTGTGTCAGGGAAGACATCCCACTGGACCTGTAGTTTGTGAACAGAGAAGATCTTGTGAGTAATGTGTTGGGGAATGTTACGGAACAGATCATCTTGAGTGCCATCACATGGCACATACATGACAATCAGCTGATCAGACCTAGTCAGCATGGATCTATGAAAGACAGGCCTCGCTTGACTAACGTGATCTCCTGCTATGACAAGGTCACCTGCTTAGTGGAGGAGGGAAACACTGTGATTCTTATATTACCCAGATTTTAGTAAAGCCTTTGATACCATTTCCCATAACATTGTCCCAGAGAACCTGGCTGCTCATGGCTTGGACATACAGACTCTTTGCTGGTTAAAAGCCTGTCTGGATGGCTGGGCCCAAAGAGTGGCAATAAATGGAGTGGTATCAAGTTTCCAGCCAGTCACAAGCAATGTTCCCCAATGCTTCATATTGGGGCCAGTTCTGTTTAATATCTTTATCAATGATCTGGAAAAGGAAATGGAGTGCATCCTCAGTCAGTTTGCAAAAAAAGTAACCAATGTCATTTTCCTGGACTTG
>NW_009732889.1:28432-28722 GCF_000703405.1 Apaloderma vittatum | reverse complement strand
CCCTCACTGCACCGACCTGGGAGCTGTGTCACCCTGCCACGATTGCACTGTCCCTCCTTGCCCAGAGACCCACCCGGGGCTGGTGGTCCCGACCCCCTGCTTGTAAGGGCTCCTTCTCCTCCAGCACTGTGAAAGGTGGTTCAGAAACGTTCAGAAACTGCCCCGCGCTCCGTCGGGGCCCATGGCAGGTGCTGCCCACCCTGGGTGCACCCACAGCCCCCCTGGGTGGCCGCAGCACCTACCTCTGGCAAGAAACCCCCGAGGAGGGGACATACTCACCGCCTCCACAC
>NW_009732889.1:19635-28186 GCF_000703405.1 Apaloderma vittatum | reverse complement strand
CGTCTGTGCCTATGGACCAAAAACTCTTTCCTGAAGGTAGAAGGTGATTTTTCCTCCCCTCTTTAAGGAGATAAGCAAGACTTGTAAATAATATCATGTCATTTTACTAACCGCTCAACGTTTCCACTTGTGACACGGGGTGATGGTGCCTGTCCCAGCCCCTCTCAGCCTTTCCGCCTGCAAGGTGAGCTTTCATTTTGCAGCCCAAGCCTTCGGTCCCACCTCGTTTCTGGCCTTAAAGACTCAGCGGGGAGGCAGGGAACCAGGCACACCCCAAAATCCCTGCAGTAGAACCATGAGAAACTTGAGAACTGGAAGGGTTTGGCTATCGGGAGGGAGAGCTCGGCGCTTTCCAAGGGATTGGAGCCCGCGTCCGTAGTTGTTGAACATCCAGGTCCTTCAAAAGCTGTTGGGAATTTTGCAGCTTGTGGTTTTGGGCGATAAAGCAGCACAGGCTGAATCTGAACCTCCAGGATGGGATATTAGATGCCTCGTGCAGCTAAAGAACAAGAGTCCCTTCAGAGGAGCAACCCCTGCTACACTTTGGCCGCTCATGCAAACCTCTTGATTAGAAACACCCAGCTCTGACAGGGCTGCGAGTCCCACGTCCAACCCCTAAACCTCTCCTGTCACTAAAATCCAAGCAAACTGCCCCAAATTTGCAACCCCACTGGCAACGGGGTGACTCCAGCGTGCAAATCCCCTTGGCTGGGATGCCAGCTCCTGCCAAGCCATCCACAGGGATGCTTTTGGATGAATTTAAATGGTGATTATCATCACGTTCTTTCCGTCGGTCCCTTTTTTTGTTTGTTTTTCGTGAAGCGACTTGAAATACAAACTACGGGCGACTGGAATAAAGCGCCCAGCTTGAACAAACTGCCCGATTCAGCCTGACAAGCCAACCTGGCCGTTCCTTGCCAGCTGGAAATGGCTTTTCTTCAGGACAATATCGCCACGGTCTCAGGTTTCAATTGCCATAGTAAAGGGATTTCCTCAGGGCTGAGGAAATGGAGACAAACTCAGCATCCAAAGAGAAGCCGGGGGATGCCTCAAATCCCTGGTTGCGGGAACTAAAGGAAAATAATTAAAAAACAAACAAACAAACAAACAAGGAGGGAAAACCAAGCCAAAGTTAGCGCTCGTCGGTACGTTTTGTGTCCTTTTCTAATGTTTCTGTTGTACAAAGAATGTGTGTTTCTCCACTCACCCCTCCGGGATACCAGTGCTGATTTATTCCGGAGTCTCACAGTGAGGAAATAGCCGTCGTAGAAGGAGTTTGGGGGTTTGTGGGTGGGCTATGAGCAGCATGAAGTGGGGTGGGAGGGTGATGCACGGGGTGGGTGGGTGTAGCTGTCCTTGTGTATCCATCAGATGCCAATAAAGAGCATCACTACTTTGGTGTACCGGTTGGTTTTTCCCCTCCCTCCACCTCAAAACCTCAAATTTGTCAATCCATGATAGAGAAGACGACCTCAAAGCCTTCAAGGATGGTGCTTTGGGCACAAGGTGCCTATTTCTGCACCCCAGTGCTGTTAGTGATGCTACTCTCTGCGCCCCAAAGCGCAGGATCCTCCCGAAATCCTGCATAAACTCCCAGACCCAGGGAGATTTATTCAGGTGGGTTTTTGCCACAAGTCCATGAAGAGCTTGGAGGGGCTCAGCTCCAGGTGGGCTAAGGAACACAAGGAGCATTTTTGGATGCTAAACAGTCACACAAAGCCCCTCAGGCAGTCAAATTAAGTGGAAAACCCCCAGAGGAAAAAAATCGCAACTTAAAAATCCCCAAAGAAGAGCCCCAAAGAACTTCGGATGGCTCTGAGGAGGGCGCGTGTCCCCAGGGAATGTGGGACACGTGGGTGAGGGCAGCCAAGTCCTCACGGGGCTGGTGCTGGGGTTGCTTTACACGCACAGAAATATTTGCACATCGCGGTTTATGAGGGCTTGAAATAAGATGCTCAAATGTTTTATTTTTGGCTGGCCCGGGTCGCTCTCGAGCAGGAAACGTAATGAGGACCAGGACTGCACGCACATAAAGAGCGTTCCCTTTCCTTCTTTTTTTCAGGCTCTCACACGGTGGGAGCAAATAAACAAGGGAAAAATAATTGCAATCAATCCATTAGGTTTAATCTGCTTCCTCTTAATCCCCATCCTCCCCTGGGAAAAGGGGTGGAATGGAGAAGAGGAACGGAGAAGAGAAGCGGAGCCGGGTTGCGAGCGTGAGCTGAAGGGTTTCTGCCTGGGATGCCCAGGAAAGGAACCTGCAGCCAGGACTTGAGGGGGGCAACGAGCATTCTCTCCCCTCCCTGCACCCCTGGCTGAAGAGCCCTGCTGGGGGAGAGGTGGTCTTCATGTGTGGGATCAGCTGCATTAGATGGTCCTTGGGGAGAGCAACTTGATTTATGGTTAGTGCAGGAAGGGGAGGGGGGGGAATAAATAAGAAAGAACAATAAGATCTGGAAAGAAGCCTGATATTTGCATCGGGTGGTGAGCAGGGCTGGGGAAAAGACCCTGGAAAACTTCCTTTCCCTGCTTTATGGGTGCCTGGGGAGGGAGAGAGCAGCCCCCTGCTTCATCCTGCATCTGCTGTAAATTGCTCTGGAGGGGCTGCCCAGGGCTGGGGGCTGGCTTGGGTAGAGGGGAGGAGGAGGAGGAGGAAGACAGGCACTGGAGCACAGGGGCAGCCCCTTGGCAGATCCACCATCACCCCAGTACAGAACTGCTGCGTCGCTGAACCACTCGCCATCCCCAGCGCGAGGTCTCAGATACCCTCACTGATCACAGAGAAAGGATAAAAAAAAACCCCAAACCCCACGATGCACCAAGATGCTTTTGGTTGGACTCCTGATCCTTACGGGAAGCGCAGACCTTCGCAGGGAGACAAAAATGGGAAAAGAAAGCTGAGCTTCCAGAATAGCAGCAGGGCTTTGCAAGCGAAACGACAGCTCACGGCGCCCAGCTGCAGCTGACAAATGCTAAGCTCACCTATATTTCTTCCCCACCCATCTGTCTGCCTTTTTTTTGCAAGCATTCTTGCAGGTTCCCCCCCGACAATTCAGCACAGATTTGGGGGTGCTTCATTCCCTGACCTGCAAAGAGCCCCCTGGTACCTGCCCTGAGCAGGGTGCAAGGGGTCAGCGCTGGCATCGGCAGCCCTATGTCCCCTCACGGAACCCCCCCAGGCAAAACCTGCCTCCCATATGCTGGCGAGAGCCACATTCCCAGATAATGGGAAGCAGGTCTTTGGCAAAGCCGGGAGCGCTGCGGCAATGGCCACGTGCCAGCGCCGGGCACGGCACAGCCCCGAGGCTACCTCGTGCCACATGGGCTGCTCAGAGCCCGGAGGGATCGAGGTGGGGGCTAAGAGCCCCCCAGGATAGCAGCACGGCAGCCTTCCTCTTTTAACCTGCTCTTAGCTTTTCACACGAGTTTTTTCCAGCCCTACGACCCACACCAGGAGAGACAGGGCTGAGCCAGCATTGCAAGGTCCTGGTTTCATCCATCTCGATGGACCAGGCGTCTCGCTCACTCACCTGGGAAGGAGAAACATCACTGCTACTCCTGAGGAAAGAGAAAGGAAAAGCAAGCCCTGCCCTGCTCTTATTCTTCTTCCTCTTCCCCAGCTTTCCCACAGGTGACCCTGTTTTGCTGCAGCTGGGTGCAAACCGAGAGAAGTGGTGATGGGGCTTTGCTTTAATGGATGTGGCCTTTCTGGAGGGAGCAGGGAGAGGTTAAACAGCCCCAGATGGGTGCATCTGGGGAGAGTTAACAACAGAGAGACAACGTGTTGTGGGAGGGGATATGGCACGCAGGGCAAGGTAATGGTTTGCCCCCCTCCCTGAGCATCTGCAGTTCTTGTGCTGCCATTGAACCATCTCAGCAAGACCCAGGGAAAAGGGTTGGGCACAGGAGGGGTGAGAGGGTGCCCAAAATGTGCTGAGAAAACCAATCTCCAGCCCAGCAAGAAAAGAGTGAGGGTGCACTGGAGCCACCGAGGGAATCCCAAAGCAGTCAGGAGGGATAAACGGGGGAAAACACCCCGGTGTCCTTCAAAGCATCCCTCTGAGATGCAAATTGCTGCTGTCTGGGAACTCCACTGACATCGCAGGCTCCTGTGCAACCGTTGGCTTCGTCTGAAGCTGAAGAGAAGCCACCTGGGTATAGAGCAGCGCTTTTGTTCTGCCAAAGAGCCAGGGAAGGGAGCAAAGAGACACCGAAGCGGCCAAATCCCTTCGACAGAGGCAGCGCAGCAGCTCCCTGAAAGCCTGCCCTGCTCCTGCGAAAGCCTTCAGACCCGTGCGGCAGCCCAGAGACGAGCAATTTTGTGGGCAATTTGCCAACAGCTCATTTTTCTGGTCTTTTGATTATTTCCTTTATTTGAGTAGGAAAGGGGAAGGGGCAGGGGGGATGGTTTGCAGGGACTGGGAGAAAGTGATTGGGTTGGTTTCCTTCCAAACACTGAAGACGAAAATCACCGACAACAGGAAAAAGCCTCCGAGGGCTCTGGAAGAATTGACTTTCTCCTGTTTCTGAGGGAGGATGGGGCAGATAAAGGAGATTTTAATTCCCACGCAAACTGAGGATGAGCTTCAGCCAGTACATTGATGCTTCAGAGGGGGCTTGCAGCGTCTCTTGCAAGCCCTCTCCTGAGAAAACTGCACCACTTAGGTGGAAAATTGGGCCGAGACCTGGGCAGGAAGGGTGGTAAAGAGGTTTTAATTCACTCAAAAATGTGAAAAACCCCTCATGCAATTCATTCCAGTTCATCATCTCCCCTTGGCCATTAGTTGGTGACTCATTTTCCCCATCTGAAAAACAAAGTGAACATAAATCCTCCTCAGATACAAGGTCCCAGGTTAGTTTATTACGCACTCAAAAATAAATATTTTATTCTTTTTTTTTTTTTTTGTAAGTCTCCAGCTGCTGGGTGTTGGAAATGTCTCTTTGTTTTAGAATCAAACCAAGAAAAATCAGAATAAAACTTTCATTAGATGCACAATGAGACTCCTCTGAACAAAGCAAAGGCAAATTTTTTTGCGATACAAAACTCCGGCGACAGTCAGCCAGGACCGGGGGCTGCGCTCCACTTTGCGAAACTGCCGGATTAAGTACTCAAAAAATCCAGATTTCTGGTTTTCCAACTAGGGAGGCCGGGCTGGGCGCCAGACGAGCTGTGGGAAGGCAGCAAAGAACCGACTCCGGCGCTGACCCTCGTGCACGATCTCCCATCCCATCCTTGGGCACGTCCTTGTCCCCACCTCGGTGGACGCAGGAGGGACCTGGTTTTGCAGCCTGTCCTGCAAAACCAAACCCAACCATGGTGCAGCCACATCTTCCTACCTCTCTGCATTCATACTCAAGGCCAGCAGGGATTTTGCTGGGCTCCTTCCCCACAAGTCCAGCCTGGCTTTAAGCTCAAATCCATCCCACACAAATTCTCCCCCCACCTCCTTTGCACGGCTCCGTAGCTGGAAGGGTTTTGTTCCATCTCTAATTGCTTCGGACCTGCTTTTCAGCCTGGAATAATCGGGGCTTTCTGGAGAGATGCTTTGGCTCAAGCCTGGAAAATACCCAAGGCTACGAACACACAACAGCAAGGTCAAGGAAAAAAAAACCAACAACAAAATCAGCAGCGTAAAACAGTTGCAGATCTGTGGGTGGATAAGCACCCCCCCCAAGCCCAAGCTGAAGCCTGAGCTGGGGTGGTTTTCCAAAATATCCCGAGGGAGCATCATCCCTCCCACGCGCCTGGACCGCGCCGGCACGTGCATCCTTGCTGCCCCTCGCCCCGTTCTGCAGGTTAGAGGCACCAGAACAGCATTTTTGGGCTCAACCTGGTGCAAATCTAAAGTAGCTGCGCACCTGGGCCAGGTGCTGCACTGGGTGGGGGGCAGCCTGAGCCAGGGGAGTTTAAGCAGGATTTAGTGGAATTAGGGTGTTGGAAGATAAGCGAGGAAGGGAGCAAAGTCACTGGGTCCCCAGCAGGGATGGGACTCCAGCACCCACAGACCCTCCTAGAGAGCGGCCACCCCCTCGCCACCACCCCCCAGCCAGACTTAGGGCTCAGGGATCCTTCCAGATGTTGTCTTACCTTCCCTCCTTCCCTGTTTGCTGCTCCTGTGAGGTGCTCCCAGGCACCCAGCGCTGCTGGAAGGGGAATGAAAAGCGAGGTGGGTGCCAGAGTCCCGTATCACACCCGGGAGCAGGGCTAGGCAGGGGGTGGGGGTGATGTCCTGCTCTCCCAGGCCAAGGGCACCCAGGGAGATGTAAGCTGGACAAGCAGCACGGTCCTGTTCTCCAGGACAGGGGGTAAAAACAGATTTAGCCCCTGCAGACACTGCCTGGGGAGGGGGTTGATCACAGCCACACGCCTGCGGGACCCCCCGGGCAGGGCTGTGTGTACAGCCCCAGGAAAGAGCTGCCAACCGACCCATTTCCTTCCAAAGAGCCTCAATTTTACACTTGAAGTGAAAGGCTTGAAACATTTATGATTGAGCCCAGGCTAAAAGTTCCTGGGAATTGCCCCGCGCAGCCATATGGATTTGTTCCCTGGCTTAAAAAATACAAAACCCTGAAGACAACCCCCCCGCCATACACACCATCTCCAGCTTCCCACCCCCTTCCTTCCTCCTCTCTGCTCAGAAAAAGCCGCTCACTCTCCAGCCGTGGCCACTGGTTTCAATTATCTCCCTGATTAACTTTCGTCGTTTTACAGGCGGTTCCTGCCAGGCGTCCCATTTCCACCGCGCTGCGGGGTGGGGGGTGGCATGGCTGGGGGGTGCAAGCAGAGCCCCAGGGTACCCCAAGGTGCTCAGAGTTGCTCGGAGGCTTCAGCCCCACTCGGAGATGGGGGGATGAGCTCACGAGGAGGCTGGTGGGATGCTGAGCTGAGAAGTTGCAGGTGGGAAAAACTAAAGGGAAGGGGAGAGGGAGGAGGAAGAGGATGGAGGTTGAGAGAAGTGAGGAATGGGGGCAGGAAAGGTTCAGAAATATAGGATTTGGGGAGGGAGGGAGCAGGGAAGAGGGGGGAACCTGGTGCTGGGCTCGCACAGCTGCCTGCTCGAGAAGAGGGAGGGTGTGAATGTCAGAGAAGAGAGGAAGAGGGAGCAGCAGGGGATGTGTTTTGCCTCGTTTCTCCCGCCCACGCTGAGCTCTGGGGTTCAGCTCTGAGCACCCACCAGCTGCACCCACAGGAATAGGAGCAAGGAGGGACCAGGACCCCCTTGATCGCTCTCCAGGACCCTGGGGGGAAGCCACGGGATGCCCCGACCCACCTCACCCACAGCCATAAATCCTGTCCTGATTTCCAGCAGGCGCTAGAAGCTGATTTGATTCTAATTTCCTTCTCTCGACTCAAGATTGAGCCTTTAATCCCCTTCAGCAAGCAGTCCCTGACCGCACCACCTCCACCCTCTCCCCTTTTCCTTCCCGTGTCCCCCCAGCCCCTTTCCCAGGGCCAGCTGGGCTCTGTCCCCAGCCCTGGTTATATGACCCTTCTCCTGCTGCTCAGCTAAATGGGGAGGTGATTGCAGCTCAGGTTGCTGCTACAAAACCTGAGATGGGTTCTGGATCCACCCCTGCCCTGTGCTGGAGAAGGGTAGGATGGAGAAACTAAGGGGCAAACTCCACCTTGAAACAAGGATGGAAGGTCTCTGGGGGTTTAACCCAGGCAGAGAGTGTTGGGGGACACCCCACGATATGGAAACCCACTGCAGGGTTGTTGCCTCCCTGCCTGTTTGTCTAAAGCAAGTAGTTAAATCACAGCTGGGGAAATTCCGGCTGGATAATGGGAAATGCTGGAAGAAAGTGGCTGCTATGTGGCCATTCCTCTGCCAAGACCAGGGAGGGTCATGGGGCAGAGGCTCATGATCTCCCCAAGCAGGGTTTGGTTGTTTTGCAGCCCCCTTCTCCCCAGTGACCCCCTCATTCCCACACCTCACCGTGTCAGGGCTGAGCAAGGCACGAGCTGGAAGCTGGGGCTGCATGCAGGCAATTAGCAGATTGGAGCGTCGTTAAGGGGGCCAGAAAGCCTTAACGAGGGTCCGTGAGCTTCTGCCAAGATTTCCCCCATGTCTCCCCCCAAGCCCCCCATTCCCTCACGGCCCATCGGTGCTGTGCTCAGCCTCTGCTGTAGAGCAAATGCAGTGATGGGTGGAGAGGGAAGATGCTGATGTGGGAGAAAAATGGATGTTAGGAAAATACGGGGTGTTTGGCTCTGGACTCTGGGGATAAAGCCCGAGCTCTGCAAGTGGGGTACAGCAACGGCTGAATCCAGAGATTGGGAGGTTTGGCTTGGAGGAAGCAGTGGGTAGAAGCTGCATCAGCACAAAAGCAGGGCAATCCGTGTTTTCTTTACCCTCCACAGCCACACTCAGGGGTTACAGACCTCGCTGGGCTTTGCGGGGTGAGCAGAGGCACTTTGGACCCAATGGAGGGGTTGCAAGAGGAAAGAGAGGTGAGGTGGGTCACCAGCCTTTCCGCATCCCACCTCACCGCTGCCCTAACCCCAGCCTGGGCGGCTGCGGTCACCCCCTTTGTCCGGATGATGAGTGGG
>NW_009732889.1:17099-19488 GCF_000703405.1 Apaloderma vittatum | reverse complement strand
ACCCCCCCCCCCCCGCCCCAGCAGCAGACATACCCCCTGCCCCGAGCAGACTGCTCAGTGAGATAAGATCAGAGCCAGCAGGTAGGCAAGGCTCAGCCCTTCAGCACCTGAAACCAGAGGCTTTCCCCAACCAGAAGGTTTCTCTGGTGCCTTCTGCCTCTTTGCAACCCAACCTGCTCCCCACCGTTGCTGTACGGGGTTGCACAGTCCCAGGGGCTCCAGCAAAACTTCAGACCTTCCCCTTTCCTTGGTCCTTGCAGAGTTTTTCCCAGGATGCAGGGGTTGAAATGGGACCTCCTGTGGCACGTTCCATCTCTTGATGGGCTCAGTGGCTTTGCCAAGCAGCTCAAACCCCGGCGATCCTGGCCATGGGAGCACCCTGGGAAACCAGGCTGAGTCCCAGAGGGCTTGCTGTGATGGTTAAATACAGATTCATTCCTCGGCTGCTCTCTCCCTGGTGCCCTCAAGCCCTAAACTCAGCTCAGCTTGCTCTTCACGGTCCCCACGGTGCCTGGGAAGCATCTCTTGATTGCAAGAAAGAAGCCCAAAAATGCTGCTTGGCCCTTGCAGAAGCAGCTCGGGGCCAAGGCTCTGCCATGACGGGATGAAAAGCATCCCTCAAGCCACAACAGCATTTCCTGGCTTTCGGGAAAGGTTATTTCTTAACATGGGAGGCTCAGAACAGGGGCTGGGGAGGGGAAAAAAAAAAAAAAAGAAAAAAGAAAAACAGCATTGATCCAACCAAGTGCTGCTCGCTCTGACATCGTGAGCCTCAGTTCTGGTAATGCTCCATTTTCAGAAGGAGAAGCAATATTTGTCGGGGAGCAGGGAGCTGGAAAGCCGGGTGTTTCTGCACTTTCCCCACCGGTGAAGGACTGTGAGCCGCGGCAGATCCCTGCATGATCGTGGGCATCTCCATCACTCCATGCAAGGTGGGTTTAAGTAATCTTGATCTCAGCCTAGTTGGAGACAGGCTCCTGCAGCGTGAGATTAGTGCCCAGAAAGCATCTTCCTCCGGGGCCGCGTGCTTTGAACAAAACCAGGGGTACGGGGACAGAGCCGAGGTCCAGCACCCAGCAGTGAGCTTTAGACGGTGCTTTTCATCAAAGCCCTGACAACCCACTGAAACGATGACTTTGTTCCCGAGAGAAACCTGCCCCTTTCTTTGAAGTTACTGGAAGTGCCTTAAAAGAAGGAGGCTTTCATGGAAAGGATAATTGCTCTTCATTGCGCCGAAAAGCGGTGGGGAGAAGGAATCAAAGGCAAAGAGCCTCCAGAGCATCTCTCCTGCGGGTAGGAGAAATATTGTATCTGGCTGCCCCCGCCGCTCCTGCCCGCCCCGCCGATGCTTCGGCTGCCTCTTGGGTTTCATTCATGACGTTCCCAAAATAACTTTTCCTTTCTCATCAGGACAGGAAGCCGTAAGAAACAAATCAAAGTCCAAGGCTGCTCCAAATGCCAATTCTGCCGGCGTACCAGCCCAGCAGAGGCTGCGAGTGTTTGGATAAGTGAGACCGGGAGAAATCGCTTTTTAATTTCCTTGAAGCGCGGCGAGTTGCCCGAATTTTGGCATCGACACTCACTTGGCGCTGCATTCAGCTCCCAGCAGTTTCCATGTTGGTGAATTTGACTCCTCATTTGAAGTTTTGCATTGTGGGGATAGCTTCAGCAGCCACCAGCCAAGGTGCTGCTGTGTCCCCAAACCTTTAACACGTGTATTTTTATCACCCCAACACATTGGACTGGCTCCCACATGTTCTGGCAGAGCAGAAACTCAAGGTTGGGCTTCCAAAATCCTCCCCAGATGCCAGTGACTGGCTTCTCCATCCTGGCAAAGCTCTGACCTGAGAACTGCAGACAAACCACGGAGTTTTGGCTACGAATTGCTGGCTGGGAGGATGATGCAGCCAAGGACTCAATGTCCCTGAGGAGCCCTGCCAGCTACCCTGGGGCTCGGCTGTCCCCACTCACCTCCTGACTCTGCCAGGGCTGTCCCTGCAAGGCAGCAAGTGCTGGGACGGGGCTGAGCAAGGCTGCTGCTGCCAGGCGTGGCTGGAGAGATGCTCAGTCTGCTCCAACGCTCCATCCCTGCTGCCCAGGAGTGTTTGGGCCAGGCTGTCACCATACGATGCTGCTGGGAGCTGAGGGCAGCTACAGGTGCATCCTTACGCCAAGGTTCGGGGAGAACCCTCATCCTCAGCCTGGCTCCAGGGCACCAGCAAGAGCAGAAACAACAGAAAAAAATAATAAATAAAAGGCAAAATGCCCCATTTCTGCTGCCAAAAGCTGACACTGGGGTTTGACCACCCCTGCCTGAGGAAGCGAAGTGACCACGGCAGAGCGAGAGACCCAACACCTCACTGAAAGGACGACTTTGTTCCCCAGGGAT
>NW_009732889.1:14819-17088 GCF_000703405.1 Apaloderma vittatum | reverse complement strand
GAAAGGACGACTTTGTTCCCAAGGGATGCTCAGAGATGTTCCAGCAAAGTGCCGGAGCTGGAGCAGGGGGAAAGCCCCATCCCTGGAAACACTCAAGATCAGGTTGGACAGGGCTCTGAGCAACCTGCTTTGGTCAAAGACGTCCCTGCTTGCTGCAGGGGGTTGCGCTATTCGATCATTAGAAGTCCCTTCCAACCCAAACCCTTCTACGGTTCTGTGAAGGCGAGAGCTCCGTGCAGCACATCTGGATCTGGACGAGAACATCTGCCCCAGCCCGCCGGCTGCGAAACATCGAGCGTGCACTGAGGGAACCGCAAACTCCCCCGCTCGTGGGACAGCATCTGATCCAGCGCGGAATTAAAAACAAATATTTTCACAAGATTCCCAGGAAACACAAGACGGGGGGGGGGGGTGTGGGGAGGGGGGGGGATCCCCACGGCCGCCTGCATGTCGGAAACGTTCACTTTTCCCTTTCCTTTTACATCTCTTTTATATGCTTGCTAGTCCGTGGTTTTAATACACTTCTGACCCTCCCTGTGATATTATAAGACTTAATACTTGGCACTGTGGGAGTTATTTAGTGTTTTTAGCTGGGGCAGGATGCAGGGAGAGCCTGGACCCCGTCTGCGCTCGTGGAAAAGCACCATTTCTTTGAAAACACATGGGAGCATTTTGTTCCTTCATTGGATGACAAAAGTGCATTAACGGATTATTATTAAGCTGGGGAATGACAAATAATCCACCTCTGAAGAATGCCCTAGTGAGAAACAGCTGTGTGACGTTTAGTTATAGCAAATATTTCCGTGAGGACCAGCAGCTGGTCGGGATGAGCCAGTCTTGGGGAGCCTCACAGGAGCAAAACAAGGGGAAAAAAGTGTCTTATCAAGAAAATATTTCATCCATCAGGTGACTCAGTTTGCTCTTTGGCTAAATGAAAGGCACCAAAAATAGAAGGCATTCAAAGAGTGAATAAATAGAAAAGCAAAAAAAAAAAAAATCGGGTCTAATTCTGGCTTCCAGGCTGCGGGGAGGGCGGCGAGCGCAACAGCCCCTGCAGAAATCTGGTCTGAGTTTCGTGCTCGTAACAAAGCTGAAACCTCAACAAGTTTCACATGGTTTTGTGTTTCTCCCGCAGCATTTTCCACAGCCACAAAAGTAGGGACTTGAAAAACGACCTCAGAATTTTTATCTGAGTTGAGAAATCTCTCCCTGGCCCCTCTGCCTTATCCCATCGATGAAGGGTCGGAATACAAAGCAGGAGGGAGGTTAACATGTGTGCACCCATCACGCAGGGTGCCCTCGGATCTAAATCCTTTCCAGACAGCGCCAGAGCTTCTCCTTCCTTAAGAAATGGCTCAAGTGACACGATTCCCTTGGCCCCAGATCCTTTTTGACCACCAGCAGGCTCACGGCACGGAGATGCTGCTGGGAAGAGCCGCAGGATGCGACGGGGACCACGAGGAACACAGCTCAGACCCGCTCACGCATTTCTAGGAAGCTGCTTGCACCCTGTCCTGCCTCTTCTCCTCAGTGCCGAGAGGCAATTCTGTGCTTTTTGTGCAGGCCAGTTAATTAAAACATCTCCAGCTGCTTGATGTACTTGGGGATGTGATGGCTCCGAGATGTGACAACTTGCCATCGCGTGCAGACAAAAAAAACGGGGTGATGCTGGGGCTGCCTGAGCTGTGGGATGAAGTGTCTTGGAAGCGCTTCACGCCGGCTGCCTCCAGCACCCGCAGGTGTTTTAGTTCAGCTCTGTCACTTCAGCTCCGAGTCCCCGAACAGCCACTGCCTCGAAGGAGCTGGCAGGGTATGTGCTGCCAGCAGCATCCTCCACCCCGGCCAGGCAGCAGGATCAGCTCATGGAAGACTTTGCACAGGGCTGGTTTTTTTGAGTCTCCTCCCCTCTTTGCCAGCAGAAGCACCACGGGATGCGAGTGACCCATCGCTTGACACCGTACCTGCCTGCATCTCCAGCGGTTTCCCCAAGTCCTGCTCCAGCCACTGGATATTTGGGATGGGAGAACCTGCTGAGCCAGCAGCAGGTTAAAGCCATCACCACCTCAACACCACACTTCCCTGGGATGGAAGGGAAAGGAAAAAAATCTTTACCACTCCCCTAATTGTTCTTTTAGTCTTTTTGAACCAAGCAAGCATAGTGGTAGAGAGGACACTTAGTCATCACACGTTGCTTTTTGAGCACTGACCATGTTTATAGGCTGGACTTGATGATCTCAGAGGTCTTTTGCAGCCTCAATAATTCCGTGAT
>NW_009732889.1:8087-14662 GCF_000703405.1 Apaloderma vittatum | reverse complement strand
GCTACACCTGGCTCCCTCCCCAGTTGGGTGGGTGGGTGGGTGGATGGAGGGATGGATGGATGGATGAAGGGAGGGATGGAGGGATTGGGGGGTCCCAGGTGGATGCAGGTTGGGGCAGGAGGGTGAACGCGGAGCCGATAACCATCACCTGGGCAGTGCCAGACCAGTCCATCCCCAGCAAGGGATCCCCAGGGAGCTCTGGATGGGCAGCTGCTTTTGGCAACATGACCCTGGCTGAGTCCATTCAAGGCGTCAGATGGTGGGAACGGGGGTTCAGGGCGGTATTTTGCAGGGAAGACGAGGCTGTGAGGAGCTGGGAGGGCTTTTCTCCTTGGTTGGGATTTTTACCGGAAGGAAGATAATGTCTACGAGCTTTTCTGGGGGAAAAAAAAACAACAAACCCAACCGAAGATGAAGACACGACTGTTCAGTTTTACTGCTCCATAAATCAGCCCTCAGGCCCCCGGCCCAGGGATCACCCCGGGTAAATCATCACCTCTTCTCAAACAAAGTCCAGCACCGGCACAAGTGGGAACGGGAGGAAACATTATCCCATTTTCCATCCCTGCTCCCCCCTGCTTCCCCTTGGGAGGAGGTTTTAGGTTTTCAGTGAAAGTCACTGCATATACTTATAATTCCAGTTTTTAGCAGCTGACACTTCCCCTGCTTTCCGTCAGCTGCAAACTCTCCGGTTCCCAACGAAAGGAAGAAACAAATAAATAAAATCTGCTGTAAAAACAGCCACATTCTGTGAAGATTTGGGGTGAAACGGAAACCCAGCTTCCTGTTCACCAAAAAAAAAAAATACCCCAACCTGAGAGGGGGAACGCTTGTGATGACCTTCAAACCTGTCCATCCTCCAACCCTCCTGCATCCTATTTATTTTAGGGGGATTATCATGCAGTTTTCGAGTACGCAGCCCGCTCGCTCTCGACGTTCCCCGGCGGCTCCCTGCAGCGAGGAGGCTGGAGCGGTGCTGAGGCTGTGAGAGCCTCTGAGAGGGCTGAGGCAGCTCAAAAAAAAAAAAAAAACGGAGCCAAGAGGTTTCCCCAGCCCTGACAAGCTGTGCGGAGGGTGTTGGAGGCTGCAGCCCAGCCGTGCAATCTGGGCAGACATGGGGGAGAGCTGGAGTGAACCCAGAGGCAAAAATCTGCTGGAAAAAACCCCATCCTGGTCCCCTCCACCTGCCCCACGGACTGCGAGGAGCCCAGACATGAAATCACTCCCGTGACCCTACAGAAACGCCTTTTCCCCTTGACATCAGCAAGGCATGGCAGGCAGCAGCTGGGACATCTCAGCTTTTACCTCTTGCCTCCTGTTGCTCCCAATTTCAGGTCTGAGATTAGCAGGGCCCGTTTCCCCAGGCTGTGGTTTATGGTTGCACATGTTTCTGGCTCAGCAGTGACCACGGCGTTTGCACCAGGACCTCTCTCAACGCGTTGCCTCTGCCACACATCCGCATTTCTAGCCAAAAGTCACCTACAGAATCTTCCCAAGGAGTAAAAAATACTGCCCTAGGAGCAACTCAAGACACAGCCACACATTGATCCTGCTCGCAGGAAAACCTTGGAAAAAATTGCTCCAGGGGTGTGTTTTCCCTTTGCTGATGAGCAAAGGGGTCCAAGCGACGCCCTTGGATTTGTACAGCATCCTGAAGGATTCGCTTGCAATTCGCTGTAAAAATTATTCTGTGGATAAACGTTCCTGTCACACCTCGCCGGGCACTGCAGAGCCAAGAACCCAGCTCCTCTCCCAAATTCCTGGCGCCAGCTCCCCAGTCAATAGCAGCATTGCCATCAGTTGTATTTTCAGGCTCCTGGACTCATTTCCTAGCACGGATGGGGTGTAGGAACTGGGCATCTTCTCCACGTTGAGCCCTACCACCCGCTCATCCCCAGCTGCCACCGACCCCTTTCCCCAGCCCAGGGGAGCTGCAGGTCCCCGTCCCCTTCCCAGGATCTATATGGGATCGATACGTGTCTAGTCAAGAGGTGAGAGGTGGATACATTAAAATACACTTAGTAAACACCATCCGCAGAGCTGGTGAGAAGGCGAAGGCAAGAAATCATTGCAAAGTAGCCCCTGGAAGACACTTAACAGGAGAGAGCTGAATTCAAGAGCCGATAAATCTCCAGCCATGGGTCTGAGCTCTGGAGGGAGCAGCTTTGGATCGAGGAGGGCAGGGTCTGAAAGAAGAAAGTGTAAGGGGATTTATTTGCTTTCCAGGAGGGATATTTCCCCAAATCCTCTCCCTGCCCCAGTTAATTCAGAAAAGGCTTGTTTTCCACTGCAGCAAGGCACAGGAACGGAGCAGCGAGGATGCACTTGGAGGCCTGGGAGATTTTTTTTGCCCCCCAAAGCATCTCTGATTTCTAAGTGAATTAAACTGGAGGTGGCAGGAAACGTCCCTGGGAAACCTCATCAGCCCATCAGACCTTGGTACCCTGGTCGAGGGGAGCAAATTCCCCAAACCTGTCGACGAGACTGTGCAAAAAAGCATCCCAGCCGAAAGGAGAGGGGATCTTGGAAAGTCTGGGAGGTGTTGTGGGGTCCTTGCTCAAACCAAGATGAGTTGGGACAAGCGGGGAGCATTGCAGCTTCAGTAAAACCCTCCTCCCAGCCTGGCTTAGGGTAGCAGGATTTCCAGCCACTGGCAGTGGCATCCATTGATCTGGGAAATCTATCCCCTAGAGACTTGCAGGAAATGGTTCAAATCAATTTAGACCCAATTATCACACCAGTCACCTAAGAGCAGGGGAAAGAGAAAGCTTTCCTCCCTCCACCGCAGCAGAAGGAGAAACGCACTGAAAATGAGCGTATTTCCTCAGGCGGGACTCGCAGGGATCTCTAAAGATGCCCTGATATTTCCAGCAAAGAGCTTAAGTCTTCAAAACCAATAAAACACCATCACTGGGGAGCAGCCTAGGGTCTCCATTCGGAAACTCTTGGCTTTGCTAGCAGGGCAAAACCCACGAAAACACCTTCAGGGATGTCAAATATAACCTAACCGAGAGCTCCCGGAGGAGATGCTGAGAGCATTTGGCCCTGCATCAGCTTCTGGAGAGCAAACCGGAGCTGATCTGCTCCATCCATCTGCGCTCTGGTAGCGGTGGCCGCGGCCGCTAACACGAATATCACTTTCCTCCTGGCAAAAGTCCCAGCTCGGGGAAGGGGCGGCAGGTAAATATGGGGATGGGACGGATGGGAAAAGAACGTGGGAATGTCTGAGGAGGAGCACATCTCTCCCATCCAGCGACGCGGGACATCCCACCCAGTGCTGCAATGTGGCAAAACGCTCAGCGCTGTCACCCGAGCGTTCGGTCTCGATCCAGAAACGGTCAATTCAGAAACGCCTCTGAGGTCGGTCCAGAAACGCTTGCCCAAGGCTGAAGCTCCGCAGCCCCGGCTTGGGGCCAGCCCCGCCGTTCCCGATGGTCGAGGGAAGAGTTAACGCAGATGTCAGGCGGTAAAAACCAGAATATGGGATCAGCAATAAATCTGCCTGCCACCGGCAGGGAGCAGAGCAATAAGAAAGATTAAAGGAAGCAACGCAGACCTCTGCTTCCATCGATAAACAAGAAAACAAGAGCTTTGTCGGGATGAAGGCGGTGGGGGGAAAGCTGCTGGCCCACGTGCTCGCCACCTGCCCTTTCGCCTCCGTCCCCCTGAGCGACGCAATGGGCAAAAGCGACAGCGACGGCAACCCTCGGAAAAACAAGAGTCCCCGCGGGATCGTTTGCTACCGCCGACAAACTCGAGATCCTTAAGAAGATGTGAGAAAGAAATCTATATTCTCCCAGCACAGCCTCTTTGCCGTCCCTTCCCTTTTTGTCCTCTGGGCTTTGGTTTCCTCCGTTCTCGTGTTTGTTTGTTTTGCAGGACCCCTTGTGTGGGGAATGGGGAGCTGGGCTGTGGGAACCCAACCCCTCCGCATATCCAGCATCTGCTCCGGCACCTAGAACGTGCACGGTTTATTCTAAAGGGGTATAAAAGGGAATAAAAAGGGATAAAAGAAGACTGAGAATGGTTGAATGAGTGCTAAGTTAATAACAACAATAAAAAAAAAAAAAAGAACACCATGACCTGTTTCGGAGTCAGATCTTTCACATCGTATCTTGGAAAGAAACGCAATGATGTTAAAGAATTTTTGGAGCCCCGATGCCAAAAGCTCTCATGGAGCAGAAGTGCCTTTCTTCAAGCACTTCAGAAAATGTCCCACGAACCAGCGACTACGGAGCAGGAAGGTCGTGTTTATACTGGGATTACAAGCACTTAACACCTTTCCCTCGCCTTTGCAAAGCAAATCAAACAGCAGATCCCTGCTCTGGACCCCATGAAACAAAGGGGAACCTGCACGGAGAAAGCAGCTCCCAGGAGGTTTTTCCTCATGTTTTACTCCCCCAGGGGAAAGCAGCCCTGAGCCTGAGCTTGCCATGGAGAGGAAGAGGAGCTGCTGCCTTCCTCCTCACACCGAGGAGGCGCTGAGCCCAATTGATTCTGTCCCTTTCTCACGTTTGCGGCTCCCCCCGCTATTCGGGGCAGCTGGACGAGGCTTTGATGCCCAAGCGAGGTCCCTCGGGCTCCTCTGCCCACGAGCTGCTCCCACCTGCCCCCGCGGCATCGCGATTAGCCGTAACGGCCGCGACGTCACGGCGGGAGGATCACGACTTCAAAAAGAAGAATAAGCAGTGGGAACGAACGACATCCTCCTCCCAACACGAGGGATGCCCAAATGTGTGGGTAATGCTGGTCATTAAGGAACAGAGCGGGCGCTGGCAAGGCTCCCAGCCGCCAGAGCTGAGGTTACTCCACCGACAGCCCCAGGTTTGGGCAAGGACCACCCAGTGCTGGGACCTCCGGGCATCCCTCAGGAAGCTCGGCCAGTCTCTGGGCACGGCTTCAAGCTGGATTCGACCACCAGCAGCTCTCACTGGAAGCAGAAAACACCCAGAGACACTCAATTAACAGAGTAAAGTCATGAGCCGGGCAGCCCCACTGCCCGTCTTGTCCCGAGTTTGCTCTCCTGCAGCAACCAGCCCTGCGTGAATTGAAGGGAAGCGTCGCAGCCAGGGCCTCCCAAATGACAGCCTAATCGTAATTAGTTCAAGCCCTTTCTCAGCCTCTCCTCCAGGACACTTTCTGCGAGCGGGAAGCAGAGCCAAGCCTCCAAGCACTCATGTAAACACTCAGCTCCTCCAGAAAAATCCAGGAACTCATGTGACCCACGCTATTTATTTTCCTAAGACTGTTTCTCCTACCCTGGCACTGCAGATTCTGCTTTTGACACTGATTTTCTCTTGGAGACCAAAAGGCACGAACCCTCGGTGTTTAACCTCGCCATGCCCTGGGTCCCTGCCTGGGGACAGTCTCTCCACGCGGGTGAGATGCTGGAAGCAGAGCGATGGGATCTGTGCAAATACCCGTCATCGTTCCCTACCCCCTCGCTGCAATCTTGCCAGCAGCCCTGCCTCCCCCCTGCCTTCCCCAGCCCTGTCATTCGCTTCTGCCTCCCAGTCTCGACCTCCCAAAACCATCGACGCTCCCATCCTCCCATCCCAGGTCAGGAGACTCAAAGGAGGGTGATTTTGGAGGAGATTCGGGTGTTTCGCCACCAATGCGTATTATTCTTGGCCCCATCGGTGAAGGTGGGAGGGGAATCTGCTGCTCATGGAGAGCAGGACTTGGGAGACAGGCTGGTGGCAGGAGCACACGTTGAGAAACAGACTGAAGTTGCAGCACATCTGGCTGGAATAATCCGTTGCCAATGGGGCACGGTGGCCCAAACCTCAGCCCAGGTTGCCGGAGCGCTTGCACGGCACGTGGCCAGAGGAGGACTCCTGCTCCTTCCTCCACACGCAAGTTAAATCCCTCTCACCTCTCCCATCTCGCTGCGTTTCCTCCCCACATCCCTGTCACCCCCCGGAGCAGCTCAGCGCCGACACTGGATGCAGGCATGAGGCTCGTCTTTTCTCCCTCTCGTCGATCCAAAAGGATCGTGAGAGCGAAGCGGTCGCTGCTGGGAACAAACTGGGACAAGTCTGCTCTCCATCTACCCTTTTCCCGGCAAACGCTCCGCTCCCCAATTAGGAATCATTTGGCGAAGTGTCAAGGCTGTCCCTGGACACATAAAACGATATTAAGAGCAACCTCAATGCCTCTTCTCCAAGGGTGGCATCGTTTTGGACCCTGTAAACATCAGCAATCCCACTTTTCAAACTTTCCTTCTCCCAAATTCCCCATTCCCTAAGGCGGGGTCACTGAGGCTGCAAGAGCAGAGGCGTGGGGACGGGGCTGGGAGGGGTCTGGCCCCCCCACGATCGGCATCACCCAGCTCCACCCGAGTGGGCGACACGGGGGCACTCGTGTTGGGGGGTATTTCCAGACCCACCTCTTCCCAAATGCCCTGGGGAAGGGAAGCACGGAAAGCACCTCTTTCTCTCCCCCACCTCATTCCCAGAAAGGCTTTTTTTTTTTGGCTGGGAAGGAAATGGTTGCATGTGCTCAGGCACAGTGGGAGCCAAACCCTGAGATTTGGCTCAGCGAGAGTCACAAGAGGAGACCCACTCGCCTTCCTT
>NW_009732889.1:7636-8044 GCF_000703405.1 Apaloderma vittatum | reverse complement strand
GGCAAGAGCCCCCGGGCCGAGCTGAGATGCCCACCGAGCCCCATACCACACGTGGGAATATGTAGGGGCTCCGCGGGGAGCCGTCAACTGGTGGCCACGATCCTGAGCAGCTCTCGGCCAGCCAAATCGCTGGAGCCAAATTGCTGGAGCACCAGCCTGAGCAGAGACAGAAAATAAAGGATAAAGCCGTCGATTGAGGCAGACAGCTCGGCTCGCCCCAGCCCCTCGCCCCTCAGCACAGGGGCACGGCTGCCCCTTGACTCTCATCTCCAAACTCTTCAAAGGGCTCTTTGTCTCCCACCAGCACCAGCCCGCTTGCTCGGGAGGAAGGCGTTAACCCACCCGTGGGGATGCCACGAGCCCCGGGGCTGCCGGGGAAGGAGCCACGTACACCCCGGGACACTCTGC
>NW_009732889.1:4891-7623 GCF_000703405.1 Apaloderma vittatum | reverse complement strand
GGGTGAAGCCTCAAGGCAGCTCTGCTCACCTACGCCAGGCTTAAAGCCCTGTGGAGGGGGCTTGAGTTGGAAATATGTTGCCCATGCATGGGAAACACGTGCACTCCCCAGCATTAAGTTAATATCATGGTCTTTTTGCCCCCCCGCGCACTCGGGGTCCAGCTGTGCATCCAGATTCCCCCCCTCCCCGAGCCAGCTCGCTCCAGCCACGGTCTTGGGAGCTGATCCCTCCAAAAGAACCTGCTGCTCTCACAGTCCCAGCCTGTGATTTATTTAATCGATCTTTGGATAAAGTCCTACATATATTTCCAGCTTCTCTGGGAGGTTTGGAATTATTCTTTTTTTTCCCATTCCCCCCCTCTCTGCCGCGCTTTGGCATCAGCTGTGGTCTCCCTGCAGGGACAGAGAGGAGGGGGAGCGGAGTCAGATTGCAACCTTCACACATTTCCAAGCTTTTGCAGCCGTGTTTTCCCACCGAGGAAAACTGGAAACCTCAACCCGTCAGGCCACCGTAAACAGAACCACATGGCCGCGGCTCAGCTCGCCAGCCGGCACCCGAAGGCGAGGAATCAAACCAGGGGAGAAATGCAGGAGCTGACCCATGGGAGAGGGCAGGCAGAGCCTGCACCGGCAACTCTCACCAAGAGGAGGGGATGGAGGATGATCCAAGCTGGAAAAAGGAGAATTTGAAGGCTCAGGGCAGAGAGAATAGCCGAGCGTTGTTGAGTGACACTGGCAGCAAGCGGGGCGGGAGGGAATTCATTGAAATTTCCATCACAACAGGAGTTTCTACTCACTTGTGGGCTCCGGAGCTAAACGTACCATTCCAGGGGAAAAAAAAAATATCCCACAGAAGCACTTAAAGTATTTGCATTAAATACCCAACAAGTCTATCAGGATTAATAGCATTACAGTAAATTCCAAACAAATTAATAACTATTAGGCCATCACGTAAAAGCACTCCTGGAGCTGGCTGGCCTAAGCCTCCCTGTAAATCACTTTGCTATCAGTAGCCAATCCTCTGCTCACAAACCAAGAGCTCCTTTTGCCAGCAGCGCCTCGCGTTACAAATAAAAACACCCAGAGAGCATCATCTGTCGGCACCACGGGTCCCCCAGGCTGAGAACCAAGTGCCTCTTCAAACAAAACCACCAAGATTCCCCCCCAGAAAACCCCTGCACACTGTTTTTTTTGACTTGATATCAAAACAAGCACCAGGATAAAGCATTTGGGAGCTCAGCTCTTACCTACTTGCCGCTATGTAGAGGGCAAAGCTTTCGGAAAGGTGCCCAGCGAGGAGGAGGAGGGATGCTTTGGGGTTAATGGAGCCCTGGGGAGGATGCATCTGATTTCCAGCTGCCATAAATGATCTTACCCTATTAATCCACCACCCTGGCTCGGTTCCCTCCCCTTTTCCCACCCAGCCAAGTAATTTTGGTACCCAAGGATCTGCAGCCGGGCTGTCCCATCAGCTGTGTGCAGCTGGCCCCGAGACGCCCCATTCACACCCTGGGTACGGAGAGGAAGAGCAGGAGATTTGTCTGTTCCGCTGCCATCGCCAGCACAAACCCCTTTTTAGCTGCCGAAAAGTTAAATAAATGAGGAAAAAAAAGAGCTTCCCCAACCCATAAAAGACGAGCAGAAGCAGGTGCCTCGGGAGGGCGGATGGAGAGAATTAACATCTCCAAAGCAATTACATCACCACGACTCCCAACCAGCTTTGAAATCGTTGACCTCGACCACATTCAATCCCTCAGATTAATTACCAGGGTTAATCACAGCTGTAATAACTGGCTTAGTCAGCATTACGACACACTCTCACCCTGAGGGTCTGCTTCTTACCTGGAGAAACAATCCCTGGCTTTTCCCTGCCCAATCGACAGGACTAGGGCAGAAGAAGCTCCTGTAAAGTTCTTTTTCAGCCAGTTTTTACCTACTTTTTTCATGCAGTTGTGGTTTTCACCTTGCTGTTGGGTACAAGGAGGCACCTGTGGGTGGCTTATCACCTGTGAAACCCACCACTATTCTCTCCAAAGGAGTTAGCGGGGTCACCGCTATTTCTTTCGGCAGAGCTGTTGCTCTTGGATAGAGCAAAGAAATCACCAAGCCCCAATTTCCCACCTAAGAGCTGGCCGACCCTCAGACAGATGTTTTCTATAAATAACAAAACAAGGAGCACACAAGCTGCAGAAACAGGGAAAGCAAATCCAATTAGGTTGGAAAAATTCTCTGCCAGCCTTGCAAAAGGTCTGCGGTTAATCATCTCGCAGGGTGCATCTCGATGAAAATAATAGAGATTTGGGGTGCTGGTTCAGCATCTCCAGGGTAAAATGTGGCTGCGTGGGCAAGGAAATGCATCCCCATCCCTATCCCTTTGTCCGCTTTGGAAACAAGAATGAGAAAATTCGAGCCAAGAGGAAGGATTTGCCAAGGGACAAAAGGCAAGAGAGCTTGGGAGCTTGCTTGATTTCCTATAATAATGATTGATTTTTCTCCCGCTGCTCTCTCGGATTTTGGCTCAGGACCTGGGGCTCCCCTGGGATCGGGGCTGCAGTGTAGGTTTCACTTAAATGGACAGTTTGTTGCTTTAACTCGCTAAAAACCTCAAAAGCCACAACAGGGCTGGGTTGTACAAGCTGTTTTTTTCCTGTCTCAGGTCAAGCGACAGCCAGCAGTGCCGACCCCGCCGGCTTAGCTGGGAAGCCACGACGCCGGCGGGGGCTGAAACCTTC
>NW_009732889.1:3409-4840 GCF_000703405.1 Apaloderma vittatum | reverse complement strand
GAGGTCGGCCAGCTCTCTTGAAAGCAGCCCCAACTCCCCGCACAAAAGCTTTTAATCTAAGCAGCAAAAACCGAGCCGAGACGAAGCGGTGGGATGCTTGAGTGAAGCAAATTCAGCCTCCAGACATGGTTTTTTGTTTCTAAATCAGAGAAAAAATTAACCAGCAACTGGTTGGAACTAAATAAGAAAGAAATAAATAAAAAGACAGAGAAACCTTCTCATGAAGTCATTCAACTGAGGCTGGAAACTGTCCTAAAGGGTCGGCTGCGCTGATGAGGATGGCGAAGCTGAGCCGCGGGTTTCTGTCCCCGCTCCAAGGGCTCCTTATGCATTTTGCATTAAGCAGTAATTGGATAAAATGCATAAACAGGCGCTGGCAGAGGAAGGAAAAGCAAGGCTCCCTCTCCGCCGGCCGCAGAGGCAACATCTCTGACCGCAGCTCTTGGTGTGGGGTGGTCACCGGTGGGAGCTGCGTCCTGACCCCCAACCTCTTGCCCACTGATGATGGACACCGCGGGAGGGAGGCCCAGGACATGGTGTCCCCCAGCCTGGAGAAGGACCGTAACTCACCCCAGAGAGTCCCCACAGCCTTTATATGCTCCAATTTCGGGTGCTTCTACCAAGGCTCTTGCTCTGATGCCACCCTTAAGCATCCCCCACCATCCACTGAGGCTCATCTTTGGCTTTGGTTAATTGGGAGGGGAAAAAACCAAAACAATCTTGCATTCACTGAGGAGACTTTCTGATCTAATCAATCCTCCTTCCTCCCCAGCCCCCATGAATCGCTGCCTTTGGTGCTGCCAGAGCTCGAGGCGATCGGGCAGCGGCCACCCGCTGCTTCGTCCCCATCAGTGGACCCCGAGCCTCAGCTGCTCCGCGCTGGCCCCGATCCACGAGCTGCTCGACGCTGTCTGGGATCCCACCATCGGAGTAATTAGGAAAGGCTCATCGTTAGCCCAAGCACGGTTTTTCCAAGAGCAAATCCATCTGGGTTATTCCCCGGGGTGCCTGAGCTTGTCAACAAGGAGCTCGCACAACGCGCCGCGCTCTCCCGCGACAGCGAGCGCCGGGTTTGGCTGTGGGAAAGGGGTTCGGAGAGAGCAAACGGGTCGGTTTAGGGGTAAAGTGGGCAATAGCAAACCAAGAAAGCGATGCTGAGAATGGCGTGGCGGCATCTTTTCTCGCTCAAAGCCTCTTTTCCCTCTGCTGATCCTCCAGCCTTCTCAAGCAGAGCAGCAAGGCTTAAAACGCAGCAAACTGAAAAACGCAGAAATTTCCCCCAAAGCCCTTAAACAAGCAAATCTGCCACATGGAGGAGAGCAGGGAAGATGCTCATCAATCACGGCCCTTTCAGCCCCGTGTACCCCCCTGGGAGCTGGGAGCTACCGCCTGCACAGCCCCGTCCCCTCCTCGGGGGCAAGGTAGGGCTGG
>NW_009732889.1:0-3306 GCF_000703405.1 Apaloderma vittatum | reverse complement strand
ATTGAGCACGTACATCCAAACCTGCCCTCAGCCTGTCTTTCATGAGGATGAGCCTGCAGGACCCTGCATGTGAACCGAAAGCTCTTCACACTCTGGACTGAGCCTGCAGAGACGTCACTTAAAAACACACGAGCAACGCCACTCGTGGTCACCCCCTTTTTTTTAAGGAGCACCTGCCCCCTCCTCCTGCACGGTTCCCCCTCCCAGTCCAGGTGCTGCGCCGTCCCACGGCCAAATCCCCTCCACCCCAAATCCTCCCACCTCTGCCCCAAAACAAGCCCCAAACACCTGGCCCGGGTGTCTTTCTTCGGGCAATCTGATCCCCGGGACGGAAAGCAGCTCCTCTCCCGAGCCCACCAGGATGGGGGGGGTTGTGTTTGGCCAGTGCAGGCCACCCCCGGCTTGGACCTGACCCAGGCTGCTGATGGAGTGCAAGGGCTGGAACCGCACCACTGCTCTCTGTTCTCCCTGGTAAATAAATAAAAAAATAATATTTTTTATTATTAAGAGGAAATCTGGGGGTAGAGGGGTCATTAACCAAGCCCACGAGAGTGCCCAGTCACCCCCCCAGGGCTGTGAGCTGCTACCGGGCATCGCAAAAAGATGCATTTCCACGTGGTCGGGTTAACAAAGTCATCTGAAGTCTCACAGATTGGACAGTGAAAAATAAATTAATTCGATCAGGTTTAGGGCACAAGAGCCCTTTAGAGGAGCTGCCTGTGCCAGCCTCTGAGAAGAAATTACCTCTCCCACAAAAACCTCGCGTGGTGCTCGGGCAGACGGAAAACGTTAAGCAAAAGGATTCCCCTTGCTGTGATATTTTTCCTGCTCTGACACCAAGTGAAGCCGCAGCCCCGGAGGCAGCAAAACAGGCTGGAAACCCCGAGGGGCTTGAGTGTCCCCTCTATGAGAGCACCGGAGGGTCTCAAGCAAGGGAGCGAAGTGCTGGGAGCTGAAAGTTCCCCGGGGTTTATGGTCCAGCCTGCGTGTGAGAAGCTCTGGGAAAAATGATAATGGGGGTGAAGTGGAAAATGGGGCCAGCACCGGAGCCCTGGTTGCTTGCTGGATTGCTCAGAGAAAGAAACCTAAACAGTTCCATGGGAAATGTAAAAAAGGGGGAAAAAAATCCCCAAAACATCTGGTTTCTTCTTTTCAAGAACAATAACTACCCTTTTCCCCCCATCCTTTTCACCAGTTGTCGTCCAAACGCACCCTCCTGGCTCTCTTATCCTGGCAAAATATTTGTAGTGGGAAGAGAAGCCCCACCATTTATCCAGCCCATAATATTAATCATTAGCATTATCACACAGCTCCCAGACAGGGCTCACCCTCCCTCCGCAGCGAGGTCGGGGAAGCAGAGAGACGCCAGCGCCCGGCACAGGCACGTGAGGATGAGGAGCAGGACGAGGTTTGTCTAAAGCAGCTCTAGCGAGCAGGGAGGGGGAAATGAGTTTCTGGAGGTGAAAGAAATAAGAATTCCTGCCTGTGCGATCTTGAGAAATTCAACCACCTCCCTCCCAAACGTGCCTGAGAAATCCAGATATTTCTAGCATGTGAATTCTAAGGGGCCTGGGGAGCGTCTCCTTCCTCTGCTGTCAGATACACGTTGGCCCGGCTTCCCAAATTTCTCTCTGCAGACGTCAAGGTGTTTGCAGCACCTTTAAAACCCGAGCTGAGATCTCGGCATAAATCCCTTGACTCCAGGAGCTACAACTTGACCCTCAGCCGCCGCGCGAGGAGGATGACAAGCAGCCCAGCCCAACGCAGCGGAGCGGCCGTCACTCTTCTGGGGCCAAAGCAGAGCTTTGAACCTCTGAGATTCACGGCTAAGAGGTTTTTTCCTCTCCTTGCACCTCAAGCAGCAAACTGTGAAGATTTCAGCCTCTTCTCTGCCCAGACTGAAATAGCACAGAGGGCATTTTGCAAGCGGAGAATTCTTTTTTTTTTTTCCATACCCTTTCAAAGGCATGCAAACAACTCGGTCCCGGCCAGAGGCACTGGCAGCATTTTTACTGATCATTTTAATTTCATTCAGCGCTGTCCCGCTGCAAGGGCCGGGCAAGAAACGCCTCCGGCTGCAAGCCATGCAGTTTTTGTGCCAATAGATCATATCGTGTTTGTATTGCTTTTTTCACAACGATAGGGCCGGGATGTAAATACGGGCCGTGACCCGGTAAAATGTTACTGGGACGTGAACCCTTTTCATCTCCAATTTATCATTTCACATCTGCCCTGGAAAGCCGGTGGCATTGCTGTTTGCTGAGCCCAGCAGAAATGAGCCCTTAATCTCCATCCTGCTCCGGAGGAAGGAGAAGCTGCGGGAGATGCGAACCATCACCTCCAGCACAACGTTCTGCATCGCCTGAGCGGGCAGGATAAATGACCTTTTTCTTTTTCTTTTTTAATTTTTTTTTTATTTTTCCCCTTGAGGTTTGTGGTTTCAAAGCGCTGGGGGGGTGTATCGGCTGCTTGCACATGCTCTGTTGTCCTCGGGGAGGCTTTGCAGGTAAATTTGAAGCCTTGCTTTGAGAAAAAGATCCTGTGTCCTATATGCAAAAAGCAGGGAAGGGCTGCTCATGGCTCCAAACCCCGTCTCTGTGCAACCAGCCCTTTGTTTTCCCCAGGATTATTTGTTTTCCCAGAGAGACTCCGGTTGCCTCTTTGGTTATTTTTTATGAAATGATATTCAGCCTCGGAGGGTGGGAAGGGAAATCAGAGCCACCCGGCCCCAGCTCCCACTGAGTCCCTCACCCTGGAGCCGAGCACCCTCGGGGCAGCCAGTCCTGACACCCCTTTTCCAGCACCCAGGACCAACAGGGACCCAAACCCCCCAGAAACTCCTTTTCTCTCCCGTTTGTCCTGAGAAAACCACATGAGCCAATGCAGAGAAACTCAAAGGAGACGGGGATGAAAAATCACCAAAACCACCGTTGCACAGCAAAACAGGGCACCCTAATCCTCTCTGGGTCCCCAGCTTTCCCGGGATAAACATGATTTCTGCTTGCAGAATGGTGTTTTTAAAAAGTTTCCTGGGTTATTCCATTTTTCTAGGTTATTCCATTTTCTGGGCCATAAAGAACAGGTGGGTTTGGGCAGCACCCGTCACTCCCAGAGCGGCAGGTTTTGGGGGTCGCTGCCTTTGAAGCCCCGACAGAGAGAAGGGGTGGGGAGGGGTTGCACCCAGAAATCAGGCGATGCCCAGAGCAGCTCCCTGCTTCCCTCTGCAGTCGGACGGCAGAAGGGCTGGCTCAGCTCGCAGCCTCCTCTGCCTCCCTGCAAAGGCAGGATTTACCCCCAGCAAAGGCA
>NW_009732888.1:6359-8924 GCF_000703405.1 Apaloderma vittatum | reverse complement strand
TGGGGAGCCAAGGCGGGTGGGTGGCCGCAGGGTGGTCCCCGTGTGTCCCCCCACCCCATCTGTCAGCTCTGTCCTGCCCAGCTCCCCTTGCTCACCAGGGGCTGCCCCCCAGTTGTCCTGAATTTTATAGATGGAGCATATGGGTGAAGCCTCGTATGTGTCTTTGTGAATTTCCAGATGCTTCTGGCCTTTTCCTGCTGCCTCACTTTTGGGGTTAGGTTCTTCGCCCTAGGCTAGTTGGGCCCAATGTATCTCTAAGATAAGCTTCTTTGTATTGGGTGCGGATTATTTAGAAATTTGCTGAAAGGAACTTACCTGCTGTGTTTTTTGTAAGCGCTGAGATTTGTTATGTCAATTCTGATTTTTCTCTGTTTCATTTAAGTCATCAGCTTATAGTTCTAGTGTTTTAAAATACAGGAGAATCTGTGTTTTGAGCAGCTCCTTTGTTTCTTTAGGAGCAGTCTTTTTTTGTCTTCTGTTTCTTTTTTCTTTTTGAGTTTCAATCACTTTTGTATTGATTGTGCAATAAAGCATTGCTCTGATGCTTTGCAGAGAACTGCACGTAGATCTTTTGCAGCAGTGTTTATGTTATTTGCCTGTTGGTCTTTGCATTTGCTCAGAGACCTATTAATTAGGGGGGTTTATGACAGATGCTTTTAGGCCTCTTGCATATTTTTCTCCTGAATCTTGCCCGAGCTATATTTCTTGGGCAGTGTGCTCCGGAGCTGCGGTATGCTGTTTATTCTTAGCATGCCTTGTTTGGGAAGAAAAGGATGGTTGGAGTTTTTTCTGCTAAGTAAGGCTGACGTTTCATACACTGAGGCACTGCACACATGGGTGAGTGTTGCTTGTGTGAGCAGCCGAGCTGGGATTAGCTCACAAAAATTGAAGAAGGAAAATAAATTCAGTCAGCTCCAACATCCAGTTATTGCAGACGATCTCTGTGGCACTGGGTGGGAAGTATGTGCAGCCCCCTTGGAAGCAGATAACCTGGCTGTCACCTTAGCTCTTTTCCTAATCCCTAAGAAAGATTGGTTTGCAACCACAGCTGGAGGTCTGCCTCTCATCCAAAATGCACAGTGTCCATAACTGTTACAGCTCTGGCCGTTCTTGCTGCGTGTAGAAATACCCAAGCCCTGTCAATGTCGCTGGGTTTTTGGCATCCACGATTCATTGTGGCAGTAAAAGCCACAGTTTCATTATGTGCTGTGGGAGAAAGACTTAGTCATTCTCCCGTTTCTGGATTTGCCACTTTTTAATTGCCCCCAAAATAAGTTGCTAGGTGTAAGAAAGCAAGGGAGCAGAGTTTTAATTATCCTGGGCTTGGTTATGGCTAAAGTGTTTTGTTCTGTAACCATGTGAAGCACTAGTTAATTAACACCCCCCAAGCATTTATTGTCTGTAAATATTTGCCAGCAGTTTCATATTTATGTATATTTAGGCAGGAACTGGGAGCAAGGGAGATGGCTACACACATGTAACGTTCACTGCTAAATGTGACAGGAAATTCATAGAGAATATTTATATCTCAAATATTTATATGAAGAAATAAGGCCTTGTGGTGACCGTAATTCTCATGTGGCCTGACATCATTCAAAAGGATCCAAATTAGTACTCTTTTTTTTTTTTTTTTAATGGACCTCAAATGATTGTTTCCTTCCCTGCAAGGCCCCAAGGAGCCCTGTAGTGGCTCCTCGCAACTAATGACACTCCTGCTTGGAGAGTGACAGTATGGCTATGCTGCAGGTTGTTTTGATGGCAGAGTACACCCTGGTTATCCGGCTGAAAGTTGGAGCCAGTCCCTTTTGCAGCTGGCAGGAGCTCCTCAGCACCCATTAGGCACTAATCCTGCCCATCTTGCTGCTCCCACCACCCCCAGGAGTGGCTCTGGTGGCATTTAGGGCATCAGAGGAGGTCTCCCTTGCCTGACGGTGATTTTGAGGGAGGACAGGTTTGTGAGGCCCTTTAGCCGTGTGGTCAAGCTTAAAAATAGCAAAAATGCTCTGGTATTTGCTGGTGAGAGGTCAGTGCTGCCTGTCCTGTGGCTCACAGCTGCGCTCCGCTCCCAGGGTGCGGCGGTCTGCCGGCCGCTCGTTAAATCAAGGGGTGTCGTAGCTCTCTGGTGCCCCAGAGGACCAGGCGTGCTGGCTTTTCCTCCCTGTGGCAGAGAACTCCTTCTCCCTGGGCACTGTGGAGGACGGTGCAGACCCCGTGCTCTCCCACAATGATGTCCCTGCACACAGAGAGGTTTGGTTGCTCCTTCCAGTTGCTGGCTGGACACATCCTGTGTGGTCAGTACCCCAGGCAGTCACAGGTGATGACAAGCACCCTAGGTAATGCCACCCTCCCTGTTATCATTTTTGCCACTGTGGGAGGCCACAGACAACGCTGAAAAGTGCAAATACAGATTTCCAGATCTTCTCCTTCCCTGGTAATAGCTGTTACTAAATGCTACCCAGGGCAAGGCAGCTCCCCGGGCCTTGTGTGAGGTTGCTGCTCCCTGTGTCCTGGCCAGCCCTGAGCCATCGGAGCCGTGACCAGGCCGATCCGATGCCCAGCGATGCA
>NW_009732888.1:0-6334 GCF_000703405.1 Apaloderma vittatum | reverse complement strand
CCTGCCACAAGGTGACAGTATTTCAGAGCCATAACTGCGCCGCGTCTCTGCCTTCTGGGTGTTTAGTTTGCTGGGCTTATTTTTAATTGCCCCCAGAGCACAAAATGAAGCCCCACCATCTCTAAATGCTCACCCGAAGCTTTAGGGACCGCCGGCCTTCTGCGAGGGCACAGCTGGGACAGATGACCCGAAATCTGCTCTGTTCCCATCCCCTGCCACCGCCTGGTGTCCCGGCTCCTGTGCCCAGCCGGGGGCTGACCTGCTGCTTGCAGGGAGTCCCCCACTACAGCACTGCTCGGATCTGAGTGTTCTGCTTGCATGTGCCACCCACGGAGCTGGGGACCCGGGTGTCACTGTTCCCTCTGCTCATCCAGCCCTGCTGGGTGCTGGGGCTCCTCTCTCCCACCCACAAAGGGAATATCTCCCATCACCTCAGGGAACGTGGCACTTGTCAGCAGCAGGTCACAGAAACGCTCTGCTTTCCTCTCCAAGGAGGTCCCGTGGCACTACCTGGCTCTCCTGGGCTTCAGAGACAGGCACCACCCCGGCACCATGAGCATCCTCTGCCAGCAGACCAGGATCTGCAGCAGGGCCCTGGTTTGGACCTGGGTATTGCTGAACATCTTCACTTTCACATTGCAAAAAGTATCAAGGGTCCTGGGAGCTGCCTGATGTGTCGGTGCTGTAGCAAAGAGCTCTCTGTGAGCAGCCACCACGCTGCGAGCCCCAGGCTCACCTCGGTAATGCCAATTATGCTTCCTTACCTGGCAGTGATCCTCAGACATCCTCAAGGCCGATGTATTTATTTCATTTCCAGGGCTGATTTAACCTAACTTCGGGAAAGATGGCACTTGGGTCATGTCTGGCTTCATTCTTCATCCTTTAGGAGAGGAAGTGTTGACAGCAATACTCACAGCTGCACTACGTAAACCTACAGGTGTTAGGCACAGCTTTCTTCTGAATAAGCTCCTAAAAGTTACCTGTTTTCATAAGTAATTGTTGTTGGCATAGATAGCATAGATATGGCTCTTCTTTTTGGAAGTCTGGCTCTCGGAAATTACAGTTTGATTTAGCAAGGAGTGAAAGGCACAGGGTCAATCCCTCTGCCAGCGCAACTCCGCTGGTCGGCTCGCGTTAGACAAGCCCTGGCACAAGCGTGGGCAGTTAGAAAATGCCCTTGGAGTGGGATTTTTGCACCTCTTGACCTCCCTGATGTTGCTTTGTCACTCTGTCTGTATTCCTGGTTGCATCTGGTCAGCTGGGTATCTGTTTCACAGCAGTTGGGTCTTTTATTTATTTATCTGTGTGTTTTCAAATCACTAAATCCTTCCCCACCAGTGTGTCAAGATGCTTTGAAGGTCAATGTTTCACATAGTCCCCAAATTAAGTCTTTGGCAGCATTAAAGCCTGTTAATCAGGGTGTTGCAACAAGCAACCGTGTTAGGGGGAGTTTATTACCCTGGGAAAACAGGATGAAACGGCATCATTAATTAGAGATTTGAAAAGCTATTAATACCTAACAGCCATGAGAAATCAAACTGGCAGGCAGGGATGGATGGGACAGCGGGGAAGCCTCTTCCTTCACCTCGAACGTGTGGCAGCCCTGGCTGCAGGGGAAGGTGATGGCACACACTGCTGCTTGAAGCTGAATTTGTTTAACGCCGCTGCTTCAGGAAATCTGACAGGGAAAGCTCTTTCTGCGCAGGTGAGAACCCACTGGATCTGGTGCCATAAAAACACACGGGAAGAGGCAGCTCCTGGGCTGTAGTGAGGAGGGGGAGAGATCACTGCCGGCACGGTGTCTGTCGTGTTATCAAGCTGAGAGGCATCAAAATGGCATATGTGGAGATGCACAAATACACACACACACGAATGATTTATGCTTGAACCTTTTATTTTGGGTCCTGTATTCCAGCCCACTTGTTTTTAATGCAGACTGCTGGATGCAGACGTTGAACAGTCTGTAGAGAACAGCACCCTGCGAGCTTGCATTTCAATGTGAGATCTATTTACTGTGTGTTTTCTCCTAAGTCACAGGCTGGTGCCGGATCTGGCCCTTGCTTACCCACATGGAGCACAAATATTGACACCTCCTCCAGACAAATGTGACAATTTTTAGGCAGTGCCATCCACTGCCTAAGGTCTGCAGCTTTTTAAGGTATTCTATGGCATGTGGAAACCCACAAATCTTTATTAAGATTTGTCGGCTCTAGCTGCGTATCTGTATCTGCCTTTGGTCTTTGGGTAATTTGTGCTGTACACTTTCACCACGTGATTGCTGTTATTGTAGGCGATTCCTTCTGTTGGGCACTCCTCTGTTGACTCTGATTACCACCCCATCAACTGAAAACACTCCTGTACTGTGTAATTAACTTTATCTGCTTTGCTACAATGCCTCTCTGGTAATTGCGCTCACTTCAGCTCTTTCACTACGTTTCTAAGACTTTAAGAAGTTCTGATTACTCCTGCCTAGTCTCTGTCCAAACTGCAGAGTTTTTACACATCTACAATTACATCTTTTTCCTTGCAGCAGCCCTGCTGTAATCTGGATATTGATTATAGTACATATAATGTGACCTTTAATAAAACATCAGTTTGGAATTCATTGAGGTTTACATGTGCTGGTAGCAAAAATCTTATTTAAATCCTCAGGTTGTTGGCTGGTTGATGTGATAGTTATCAATTTACTGAGATAATTTGAAATGGAGAGCAAGGATTTTGAAATCCTTCAGTCCTCTGGGGAATTAGTCCATTTTCCTCCTCCTTAGCTCAGCCTTGTCAGCCTTCCCTGCAGTGCCTTAGTGACTTTTGTCCTTTGATGATTTCTTTAAGCCTCTTTTTTCTAAGGCAGTAGTCTCAGGCGATTATACTCTCTGCCCATCAGTCTGTGTTTCTGCGCTCTAATGCCTTTGAACCCCTTGGTCAACTTGAACTGAATTGGGTAGATGTCATGAGCCCTCAATAATGTCCAATTCCTGTAGGTCGGACAGGGCAGATCCAAACAGGGAAGGGTCAGCCCTTCTGGGTAACCCACACCGTCCTGCCCCGCGGCGCCCGTATCTCGGCTCCCTGTGCTAGCAGTGCCTTTTGCTTAGCTGGTGTTTCGGGAGCATGGCCGGCAGCGAGGATGGCTGGGTGGCCATCCCAGGGTGCACAGAGGGGTGGGAAATATATAGACGTAAGGCACATAGGAAGGAAGAGCTGGGGGGGGTGAGGATGGAGGTGAAGGAATATGGGATCTGTGGGAAAGCAGCCTTCATCCCTGACTGCTTGCAGAGCAGCAGCTGCCACTGTAATTACAAATATTGATGTGTTTTCCACAGCTTCTTTTCAAACACACGGCCTCAATTTTGTTGTGGTTTTTTCCCTACTCTTTATAACGACAAGTCATTTTCACATCATGCAAAGAAAAGCACTTGGCTGAAAAGTGTGTAACATCTATTGACATCTCGTAGCAAACCAGGCACACAGTTATTTATCCAGGGAAGTGATGTTTGATGCAAACACCAGCGCAACGTTTTAACAGAGTATTGTCTTTTAAAATAAACCCAGTGGTGGGGTGTACACAGTTAGAATGTCCTGCTAAGTTCACAGGGCAAGGTACTTCTCTAAAACACAGGGGGATTTAGCTCTGGCCACTGCTGTAGCCTGTTAGTGTGTCTGGAGAGCATCTACCAAATGCCCGTTGGCTTGAACATCAGCTTAACTGCTCTTGTTTCCTTCTCCTGGGTGCTCTGTGAGTCCCAGAGTAAGTGGGGTTTGAGGGTGTGTTGCCCAGCCCCAGCACCAGTCGCCTCAAGTGTCATGCTTTTACTACTGGGCAAGTTGCTAGCTTGAGAAACTTCAGTTCAGGTGAAAATATCTGGATTATTACTTTGAGGAGTCTTATGTCAATTTTAATAAGGGTGCAAACCCTCTGGAACTGAGAGTCCATCTCTGTGTGCGGTTCTAGAGGGTGCTTCTCAGCTGGTGGAAGCTGCTTGGCCATTGCACAGGCGTGTCTGAGCGACTTTGACAAGTGGAGAACTCGGTACCTTCAGTACCTCTCTTTCTTTTATTAGGAAGACTAACCCTTATTTTCCAGAATAGGAATATCCTTCATCCAGTAGAGGTGAAGGAAACTCTCCAGATGATTTATGTTATGCCTCGAGACCAAACCTTCAAAGGTCAGAGAGAAGTGCCTTAAGCAAGGAAAGAATGATTTAGCCTTCTATAAATGCTAACGTTATTAGTGGTATTATGGCAATGCAGGTACCTTTTGGTTGCATATTTAATCTTCTTCAGCTGCGATTTGACATTATTGAGTAAAAGAAAGCTGTGTAATCTGTTCCTTTTAGTGTCTTGTGATGTTGAAACCACTCAGAAGCAAAGAAACCTGTGTCTCAATGGTATTTCATAAATACCCGGTCCGTGCCTGGCAAAGCCTCGACTGGCTGCAGCATCCTACCTCTGCTGCTGTGGCCGTTATCCACCCGTCTCCGTGGCACTGGGGCTGCCTTTGACTCTTCTTCTGTGGTTGATGAGAGTTGCCTCTGGTAGATGGGTTCTCCCACTGTTGCCTCCTTTTAGAGTGTAGTTTGAGTTTCTGATTGTTCTATTTCACATGGTATGGATATGACCAGCTTCTAAAATCCACTCCCACAACTCACGTGAACCCGGTCCGATGCCAGAACACTTCTCAGGTACTGGCCCTTGAACCAACCTCTTTTTGTCTTGCCTACTGAGACAAACTGCTTGGCAGTTACTAGCTCACAGACACCATTTACTCTTGCAGGATTATTCCCATTTATTCACTACTTATTCCAATATGGCGTAAAAAATGGAGTGGGATTTTCCTGGCTCTGGCCAGCAGTGTGTGCTGGTGAGTGATGTAACATATATTCTGCTGCTTCTCGCATCTTCCAGTTAACATTTTTCCCTGTTACAACTCAATTCTTTCCTCTCTAAGTGCATGAAGCTTTGTTTGATGTTTTCCTAGTGTGACCTGCATGACAGTACCTCCACGTCTCATCTGTTTTCCTCCGTGTTCACGCTGAATCCTGCCCTGCTGTTCCCAGTGCCATCCCACAGAGGCTGTACCTGCTGCTCTGATTTCCCGGCTGCCTGCTCTCTATACTCCTTCCCCTGCACTTGCAGCTCGTGTGCATCAGCCCACCAGTGATTTTGGCTGGAAGGAGAACCCCAGACGTGCCACCGTCCGTCTGGCACAGGGACGTGTTCCTCCCAGCAAAGAAAGGCACTCTGTGAAACACCGTTTGCTGCTCTCTTGAGCAGAGACAAAGGTGTCCTGGTTTGTGGCCACCAAATGCTTGCTCTTAATTGCAGAATGCTTCCCTGTGGGCCGAAGGCTGTGCCCCAGCCTTCCGCCCATCGGGGCTCGCTGCAGACCTGCTGAGCTCCCCGCTTCATGCATTTTCTGATTATTTCAGCTCCTTGGCAACCAGCCATTCTGCTGCTGGGTGGCTGGATCTCGCCCTCACTGTGTATTTTCTGGTCGTAGCCATCCTTGGTCAGATGCCATTTAGACACCGATCCAACTCATCAAACGACTTGTTTTCCTGCTTGAGGCCTTGGACTTTGGTCAAGTTAACCTCTGAGAAACTCGCTCATCTTCAGTTTGATACAGGAAGTATTTGTTTAGTACTGGCTTCTTTTCTCAGTACTATTTTTTCAGTAATGTATGTATATATTGTACGTGTATATATATGTACACACACACTATATCTAGTTACATATATAGCTATATATATAACTAAGCTGTATATGTGTAATCATACACAGGCATGAGTTTATCTCTATATAGGTATGCATATAATAAATATTGCAGGAGTCTTGCATTCATTTTCCTTAGAGCTTTTTTCTCAGAGCATTTTCACTGAGCCACAATTTCCTGGTTTACCACATCTCTCCCTTTAAAATCCATTTTCCAAGAACATCTAAAATTACTAAACTGTTTATTCAATTGACTTTTAATGTCTAGAACCTTTGCAAAGAAACATTCCTGGAGCAGCTATTTTCAGCTACCTTTTTCATGCCTACTTGTGTTTTGTGCTACTTTACTTGTAGTTTCCATGACAATTATCCCCAGAGTTAGAGGCAGCTTTGCCCTTAGTTGCTGTTTTGCAAAGCTGCCCTTGCTCTTCCCTGTCTGAGAATCTGACTGCAGAACTTCATGCTCAGTTCAGTTTTTTATTTTCCTATCTCCTGGGTGCTGCAAGTTACCATAATACATATTGCATTCTTCATACTGCCGTGGAAATGATGTGAGGGCAGACCCATGTCATCCCGGAAATCAGCAGCATGTTCTGGCTGGTGGAAGAGGACACATCATAGA